>NC_092857.1:70996717-71139217 GCF_039878825.1 Excalfactoria chinensis | reverse complement strand
CTTCTCCTGCAGTGCCACTGAATTTGAAATAAATGAATGCTCTTCCCACTTTTAAGATGATGATGGTGAAGAGATGATGCAAAGATGGAAGTGAAGAACTTGAAAAAACTTGATTTACATGGTAATCCTACACTTACCTTTTTTAGCAGCTACTGTTTTACTTAGAATTTTCTCTGTTTGCTTTGAGGCGAAAGGTGATGAGAAAACAGGAGTAGAATCCTCCTCATCACTGTCCAATTTTGTTGTATCTATAACCACAGAGTATGTTCAGAATAAGATTTGTTCACTGCGTATTTTAAATCATCCTTATCGGTTACAGTCAAGATCAATCTCACAGATACACCTTTCTGATACTACAGATAGGCTACGTGTGTACCATGTGCCTACAATACAAGCCATGTTCCTCTAAGGAACAGAACCTCTTATTTCTTTTCCCCTGCATAAATCCCAATATCATTACTCTTAAGACTACTGCATTAAGTTTCAATTTATGACATAAAACCCCGTACGTATTCTGTAAAAACAGCTAATGTTTAACTTGAGCATTGAATACCTCTGCTTTTAATTTCCACATATGCTGAAAGTAATACAGAAGTGCTTTGAAGTATTTCTACACATCTCTTTAAGAAAGAAAATCAGATGAAATTCTTATTGTGGAATATTTCTTTACAACTCTTTAAAACTGCGTGAAAGGAGGTTGTGGCGAGGTGGGGGTTGGTCTCCTCTCCCAGGTAACTAGAGACTGGATGACAGGGAATGGCTTCAAGATGCACCAGAGGAGGTTCAGTTTGGATATGAGCAAAAACCTCTTCTCTTCTTTTTTTAGTAATTTCTACTCTAGTATTTTGGATAAGGTGAAAGATTTCTGGATCAAGTTACACAATCTTTCACAGCAACTCTTGGTCTTGTCATTAAGGGCTTTTTCACAAACATCACAGTGAAGAGAATAAAACGCAAGTTATCTGCAGCAGATAATGTCCTTAAGGAGTGCTGCAGTCCAAGGAAAACACAGGTTAGCAGTTTAAACTTTCTGCCTCAGTACACGTTTCACAAAAGCTGGAGTACCTGCAGCTCTCCTAAGCAGCGAGTCTCTTGGAATAATCACAGGCTCACTCTCTTCTAAATCTCTTTCAGACTTGGATTCATCATCTGACCAGGGGTTTCGTTTCTTCACTTGTTTTGCACTGGATTTTGTAGGTGATGGCGCTCTTCTTACTCTAGTACCTGTAACAAGTTAAAGCATCTCTAACAGTCAGGGGAAAAAAAAACACAACTTCTGCCTTTTCTAATTGTTTATGTTGCATAATCTTAGCATAGTTTATCCTGAAATGTTTTCTTTAAACATTATAAGTTTTGTTTTACTCCCTAAAGGAAAAATTAAGAACGTGATGAAAATTTCATATGGAGGTTAACCAGCTGCTGCTGCCAAACAAATTCGCTCTAAGACAGAAAAGTAGAGAAGTCTCTAATTTGAAGTTATAGCTCCTGAGCAGTCAAATTATTGTTTTTAAAAGGTTACTGGAGCTTTTCAGGACAGGACAAGATCAGTTTTCCATTATTCAGAGAATTGGGGCAGGTAAGGTTACTGGACAAATCCATTAACACGCAAAGCAGAGGATACACTGTTGGAGGTGGTACAATACAATTGCAGGGCAAGCTCAGCTAAAGCTGGACTAATTGACTCTGGCTCAACACTAATGAGGGTGGTCATAACCGTACTCAGGGTGCTTCTCTATTTATGGGGGTTATCTATTCATACTCAGATCTTCTCTTTATTCCTTTAGCTTTCTGTTTTGTTACTGCCTGTCATGACTCTCCCCCAATTATCACCGTATTTCTCAAACAGTAATAATAAATTCCTATTAATAGGAAAAAAGTTAACATAGACATTGGTTAGTTTGCCACACCACAGTGTGCATACTTTCTAAAAGTCACCATGACTGAATATGTAAATCGGAAAATAAGTTTGTTTATTCAAGTTCTGCAAGCTGTACTGTACACTGAGACTGAAGTTCGGGGCTTGGTCCTTCAGTGGCAGAGAACATACACGTCATATATTTTCATTTGTACACCATCTAATTATGTAAAAAATAATCTATTTTTTTTCTGCTCACATATTCAACGATTTAGATCCCTCCCCCTCAAAACCATATGTAGAAAGCAGAAGATCCCCATCTCAAGAGAAGCAGAATACTCAACAGAAATTTCAGTAAGTTACTACAACTAGAGAACCATAATAGACGTGTCCGCATGTTTAACTTGAGCATTGAATACCTCTGCTTTTAATTTCCATGTATGCTGAAAGTAATACAGAAGTGTTTTGAAGTATTTCTACACATCTCTTTAAGGAAGAAAATCAGATGAAATTCTTATTGTGGTATATTTCCCTTCTCATAATGTGTGAAAAATACAATTAATGCCAAATTAGTACTCATTCCAGCTTAATGATGACTGCGTAAGGATATCTCACCAGGCTCCTTCTTCTCTCTCTTCACTTTAACGATTTGATCTGCTGGGGCTGCTGTATTCACCGAGTCATCCCCACCACCCGCAGCTTGCGCACCACCAAATTCTTCATCAGATTCCATTTATATTGCTACAGAATCAGCATCACCCTAAAAATATTAACAAGTTGGTCAAAATAAAGTTATACCTTTATATTTCAACAATAAATATGATAAATAAATAACAACCGGTGGCGCACACTGTTAGAACGGCCGCTTGCAACACTGGAGGCCCAGGTTCGAATCCCCCCTGTGGCGCAAGTGGCAGAACTGCCGCTCTGCTACACTAGAGGGCTCGAATCCCAGGAGTTGGACTCGATGATCACTAAGGTCCCTTCCAACTCGCACGATACTGTGATACTGTGATACTGTCATAAACTGCAATACAATTTTTAGCAGAGAATAAATTAAAGTAGACTATTACATTGCCAATTTTAATAGTATTGGAAGGGAAAAAAAAGCAACAAAAACACTCCAGCAATAAGTAGTCATAATAGGCTTTCAAATATAAAATAAGTCCGGCATTAATTTCTTTACACATGAAGTTAGAAAAACATCATACATACATTCAGTACTAATGGGGTCTAACGGGATCTAGTCTTTGGATTTGCATTATCAGCACAGAAAAATATAGCAGTTAAATAATGTCACTATAGCAACAGTTAGTTTACCTTTTTCCTTTTCAGCAGTTTCCTAATGGCAGATGTAATCTGTGGAACTATTCTTCTACTGTCTGATGGAATGAACTCCTCCTCTCTGTCATTTATACCTGGAGAAGCTTTTACTTTAAGCTCATCTAAATCATTGTTATTGTTGGTATCATCAGCATCATCGGCATCGTCTTCTTCTTTTGAGAAGTCAAATGTATACTTGGGCCTCACAGCTAAAAGAAAAATACATTTTTACATACTTCAGTATAGTTATGTTACCACATAAATAAATGCAAGGGGAAGTCACTCAGCAGGGCCTGCCTCAGATTACAAAAGAATTTGAGGGAAAAAAAAAAAAAGTCTTGTTTGAGTCTAGAAGAATAGAGGCACATCATTTAAACTGCTACCAAACATCAGAAGTAGTGCGACCAGCAGGAGCAGGGAGGTGATCTCCCTGTCCCTCTGTACTCAGCTCTGGCCAGATCGCATCTTGAACACCATGTTCAGTTTTGGGTCTTTCACTACATGAAGGAATCCAGGCCCTGAAGCATGTCCAGAGAAGGACAACAAAGCTGTGAGGAGACTGGGGCACACATCTTATGGTTGAGAGAACTGGGATTGTTCAGTCTGCAGAAGAGGAGGCTCATGGGTGATCTGATCACTCTTTACAACTGCGTGAAAGGAGGTTGTGGCGAGGTGGGGGTTGGCCTCCTCTCCCAGGTAACTAGAGACTGGATGAAAGGGAATGGCTTCAAGATGCACCAGAGGAGGTTCAGTTTGGATATGAGCAAAAACCTCTTCTCTTCTTTTTTTAGTAATTTCTACTCTAGTATTTTGGATAAGGTGAAAGATTTCTGGATCAAGTTACACAATCTTTCACAGCAACTCTTGGTCTTGTCATTAAGGGCTTTTTCACAAACATCACAGTGAAGAGAATAAAACGCAAGTTATCTGCAGCAGATAATGTCCTTAAGGAGCGCTGCAGTCCAAGGAAAACACAGGTTAGCAGTTTAAACTTTCTGCCTCAGTACACGTTTCACAAAAGCTGGAGTACCTGCAGCTCTCCTAAGCAGCGAGTCTCTTGGAATAATCACAGGCTCACTCTCTTCTAAATCTCTTTCAGACTTGGATTCATCATCTGACCAGGGGTTTCGTTTCTTCACTTGTTTTGCACTGGATTTTGTAGGTGATGGCGCTCTTCTTACTCTAGTACCTGTAACAAGTTAAAGCATCTCTAACAGTCAGGGGAAAAAAAAACACAACTTCTGCCTTTTCTAATTGTTTATGTTGCATAATCTTAGCATAGTTTATCCTGAAATGTTTTCTTTAAACATTATAAGTTTTGTTTTACTCCCTAAAGGAAAAATTAAGAACGTGATGAAAATTTCATATAGAGGTTAACCAGCTGCTGCTGCCAAACAAATTCGCTCTAAGACAGAAAAGTAGAGAAGTCTCTAATTTGAAGTTATAGCTCCTGAGCAGTCAAATTATTGTTTTTAAAAGGTTACTGGAGCTTTTCAGGACAGGACAAGATCAGTTTTCCATTATTTAGAGAATTGGGGCAGGTAAGGTTACTGGTTTACCTTTTGCCTTTTCAGCAGTTTCCAACCGGCGTCAGCTTTCAAGGCAGATGTAATCTGTGGAACTATTCTTCTACGAAATGGTGATGGCATGGTCTCTTCCAACTGTAGCTTCTTCATCTTGGGTTTACCAAATTCACCTTTTATTGGCTTGCCAATCATGCCTGTCAGAATGTCATCTCTTTCCTGTGCTTCTACTTTCTAACAAAAAACCAGGGGCGAGTGGGAAACATGTTCATTTTCAGTAAAGGCAAAACATGGTACTTTTTCAGTCTTTATTAACATGGAGTAGAGGATTGCCCTTAATTGTCAGCTGAATTATAGCGCACATTTTACTAATGGAAAATCAATCACTTAATCTTGGTAAATTCTTCCCTACTTCATGTGGTTAAAAACTACGCTTTTTTTCAAGCCCAAACAAATGAAAACTTTTGGAGACTTTCGAATATCTTTCTTTCATCAAGTTTCTCTTCCTCACGTGTATCGCTAGGTACTGATATAACTTTTCAGTCCTTCGGTTTTTAAAGCAAGCAGTGAGCTTTTAGATTAAGTTTTTTAAGGCACATTTTCCAGTCCTTTCCAGTTTTTTATTACAGAAGTTGAGGTTTCAGCACAGAATACTTCCAATTGCATCTGCACCATGAACATGCAGAGAAATAAACATCTTATTTGTATTATCCTGTGTTACTTCAAAAGATTACATCAGCCATTTTCAGGAAACACTGAAGGTTGAGGCTCAGCAAGTTACCCATCAATACGCCTTTACCTTTTTGCCAGAGATACTAATGAGGCAAGGTAAAAGCCTTTTGTCTAGCACTTCTGCTCTACATGCTTTGTTCCCAAATTTGTGGCTTTACATTTGATAATGCTTCCTCACTTAGAATTGCTAGTTACTACTCCCAGTTTTTTTGACATTTGAAAACAAATTTGTTCCTGGTAGTTTTTCTTTCACAGACTTGGGAAAAGCACTGTACTGTACAAATACAAGAAAGAATCCCTGAGAACAAATCAGATTTCCCACTTGCCCCTACATTTGGAGAGCAATCTGCTTTTTGTTTTGTTTTGTTTTTTTTGTTTTGTTTTGTTTTTGCTTATTTTTAATATATATTTTTTAGAAAGATTTGTAAAACATACTTCAAGCTCTTCAACAAAAGCTGCTAAGTCTTCTTTCCAGAGATCTGAAGCAGATTTCCTTTTAAGGTCATTTAGTTCTCTCTCCTAAAATGTGAAAGTAGCATATAAAATATAAGTTTTTACGTTATGAGTTGGCTGAATCATAAGTTACAAGTAACTTAGTAAATACTATCTGAACTGAACATTCACAATTGGGCACATCCGTAATTATTAAATCATTTCAAAAGAAGCCTCTCACACTGTACCAACCTTTGAAACTCTGTGCTTAATGAGCTCTTCCACTTCCTCTTTTGTGAGAGACCACAGAGACATGTTTAAGATATAGTTAAAATCAGGGCCAGAATTTGATCCAGAAGCAGAGGAAGCATCATCATTTGGGTTCTGTGGGTCCTCCTCTTCTGCTGCCTAAAGTGAAATATTCAGAATTAGACATATGAATAATCTTAGCTCTCTAAATGAACAGCAGCAATTCCCCAAAACACCCTGATGGATTACTAAGGTGTTTCCTCGTGCATTCAGTAACAAGAAATTTTTTCTTGTCTTTTCCAAAAAGCCATGTTCCTGTCATTTTTTATGGCTGGACTGTTTAGTCATTGATGTAAGAATACAAAGCTGAACCTAACATTAGCAATATGCACTGTATCCCACTGGCTACACAAACTTGTATAGATATAGATATATGTGCAAAATCTTGTTCAGAATACATTTAATAAATTGTTTTGGTGCACCTAATCGGTGTCAGGGAAGTATGCTATAGTCACTACCTTTCCATTGGGCAAAATAAATCAAGGAACACAGTGTGGGGAGGGATCCCCCACAACACTCTTGCTTCTAAATTGGAGAGATACGGATGTAATGAGCAGATTACTAGATGGATTTGGAAGTGGCTGAATAGATGTATCTAAAGAATTGCAGTTAGCAGCTCAGTGTCCAAATGCAAAGCAGTAGCAAACAGCATCTCTCAGGAGTCCATACTGAGAGTAATACCATTTAAAAGCTTCAGTAATGAGACAGTGGTGTTGCGTGTATCCTCTGCAAGTCTATGGATGATATCAAACTGAGTGGTGAAGTTGAAACAAGAGAAGGAAGGGATGCCATTCAGACAACCCACAAGAAGTCAGCCCATGTGCATCTCGTGAAGCTCAACAAATTGCAGCACGGCATCCTGCAGAAAGGTTGGGGTAATGCCCAACACTTGTAAAGACTGGGAGGGTGACCTGAATGAGAGCAGCACAGTGGATAAGGGCTTAAGAGATGAAAAGCTGGATACGAGCTGGCAACATGCACTTGCAGCCCAGAGGCAGTCATATTCTGGTCTGCAACCAAAAGAAGCCAACAGGGTGGGGAAGGTGTTTCTCCCCACCTACTCAGCTTTCAGGAGACCCCATGGAGAGTACTGCATCCAGCTGTGGGGTCCTCAGCACAAGAAATATGTAGATCTATTACTGAAAGTGCAGAGAAGTACCACAAGAATGATCAGAGCCACAAGAGTCTCCCCTGTGCAGAAAGACAGAGAACTGAGTTCCTTCAGCCTGCAAAAGAGAAGGCTGGGGGGGAAACCTCATTGAGTCATTTCAATATTTAAAGTGGGCATATAATAAGCACAGAGATAGACTTCACAGGAGCCTGGAAGAGCGGTGGTTGCCCAGAGCTATGGGTGCCCCACACCTAGAGGCAGGTGTTCAAGGCTAGTTTGGTTAGCAGATCTGAACATCCTGATCTAGTGGGAGGTATGGCAGGACAGTTGAAATGAGATAGTCTTTAAGATCCCTTACAGCACAAACTGCTCTCTCAATCTAAAGTAAACATTCATTCATGTGATGCTTAGCATAGCAGTAACTAGGGCTTTCATACAACTAGCGTTAAATCTACAAGTAGTAACATTCAGAATTTTTATTAGACATTCTTAGTCAATTAGAAATCCATCAGCAGAACAGTTTCCCTTTAAAATGCCTTCCTTGTTAGTCGAGGTATAAATGCAGCTAGACCCTTACCCAGCATTAGTACTTGAGGTCTCATTCAGGTTATCTACAGGTAGACAGGCCTCCATGTTGCCACACTCTGATCCAGAAAGTGTGTCTGGGGACTTAAAACTTGAGCTTTCAGAAACATCCTGTGGGCCAACTGACTCTGCCTTTCCTAAGGATTCCAATGATTGCAGGACTTCACATTTTTATTCTGCTTTCTGAAAAATAGGAAAAACAAATATGAGCAAAAGCAAGTCATGGTACTAAACCCAAAAAGGAGATAGCTTTATGTCCACTAAGCTCAGTACTAATCGCTCCTCAGAGCACTTCCTGTCCAAAAAGACCATCTCCTTTTAGTTGCTCCCTAATCATTTCACAGGCTTCCCAAGAAAAATTCGTAAGTCTTTCTTTAACTAAACACCTTGAAATGTAGGTTTCAGTAGATGTTTTCAGTACTTTTATTTCTTCACCGTCATTTCATGAAGTTCACCTCAGGTCAGAAACAACTGGAAGTACAAGAGTTCCCACACAGAAAATCACAGCTTTTGAAAAAAATATATTGTTTCTAAAAAGATTAATTTATCTTTTCTTTACATCATCAAGTGTTTCTATCAGTTTCACAAACTCAGAAGCTGGAATCCAACTGATGAAAAAATAAAACAAGCCTTACATCTGCATCTGGAGGGACGCAAGACTCATGACTACTCTGCATCAAACTTTCCTTCTTGTTGGCATCCTCCTGCGATACACCTTTATTTATATCCATCTCTTCCTTCCTACTTGTTGTTCTGAAATTTGGCTTTGGTCTATGGAATCGACTCCTCAGTAACCGAACTGATGAAGTAACAGTTTTGTCTTCTTGGATCTCAGCACCAGACTCCCTAAAAAACCAAACAGGCAGTTGATGGCATGGGACAAGATGAATTCTTCCAATCACATTTCACATGCTTGTATTTAGTTTTCAGCAGTAGCTAGAACGAGAGCAAAGTAAGGGACGCCATGAAAAAGATCAACTAAGATCACATCAAACATCAAGAACCTGTACCTTCAAGACAGGTCAGCAAATGTAAAAAAAAATGAAGCAGTTTCAAAACAGCTGCAACTTCTAGTCAAACCTTGAGAGGAATGTAAACATTTAACCAAATCCTTCATCTAGCTACTAATTTCTAAAACTACAAAACAGATCTACAGCATTTCTTAAATTCTTATTCATTAACCTTTTTCTTTACCAAAAGGAGAACTTGTCACAGACACGTCCAACCTGGAGCGCATCCTCCACTCCATCTCTCCGCTTAAAAAATAATCTTACTCTGTACTGAGATCTGAAGTGTCTTTCAAGACATCTGAAGATCCTTTTTCGTTTTCAACAGCTTTTAGCTTCTGTGGGCTTTTCTTGGGAGCATCAGCCACTCCCTAAAAAGAAGACAAGTTCCACTCTAGTAAGGAAAACATTTTTGGCCAATCTCTTTTTTGGAATGAAAGGAAGAGAAAATATTTACTTTAATCGTTCTCGTATTAAAACACCTCAAAAATTAAGTTCTTTTTTTTGTTCATCAGCTAAAATCCCCGAATACTTTAAAGATAAAAATTTGTTACTTTTCTGCATACATTCCATCTGAAATGGTTTTTTTTTCAACATTGTCCTTTCTGTTCAGCACTTCTCTTCTCAAATCTGGTATCACCACCACCACCAACAAAAACATCAGTGAAATATAATCTCTGTCTCCACAGAAAGCAGAATCTAATTACAAGCACCAGAAAACTCTATGACAGTTCAGATTAACTGGAAGGAATAAGACACACAAATACTATGCTTACAGATTAAGTGGTAAATCTTTCTTACCACTGCCCAGCAAAAATACACCTATGCAGCTGCTTGAGAAGCTTACATCTTTGTGGCACGAATCCTTGCTTTCATTCACATGGTGTAACGCATATCCTTCTGCTTGTCCTCTTCAGGATCTTTTTCATGTCCGTGCTCTTTTCTCCATGCAACAGTTCTTTCTAGGTTTGGTTTGGGTTTCTGCACTCGGCCTCTTTTGAAAGGTGCTGGTTTCAGCACACTCTCTTTGCTGCCTTCTTGTGAACCAGCCATGTCATTAGACCTGGAAAAATACATAATACATCTTGTGTACTTATGGATCTTACATTGGAAGGCTCCTAAGGCAAATATGTTTTCCTTTTTAAGCACTAAATCACATACATTTCCATAAGGCAGAGCTATGCACTGCTAAGTCCATGGAGACAGTAGAAGTGCTTGAGAAGTAAAAATGTATGCTTGCACCGTTCTTTTCTTTCCCCACTGGAAATGGGATACTACGCTACAGATCTTTTTCTGACTCACAAAGGCACTTCTCAAATTCGTAGCTGCTCTAGAGGCAGAACAACCTAATTTAACAAAGGCTATGAAAGGTATCAGGAACTTTATAAGAATATAACAATAACTTAATAATCTTACTGGCGTACAAATACAAGATGTATGTACAACTACCACCTTCTTCTGTGCCTTTACACCGAGAGCCACGTTATACAGCAAGGAAGATAATAACAGAACTAAATGCTGAAGTGTTTTTATGTCTGATCAAACCTTGTATAGTCATCCTTCCCCTTCTTTAAAAGGACTAAGTGAAAAGACAAGGTGTTTTTTTTATTAACTCTCCTGTAAAGGACATTTCTCCTGTCACACCACATCTGCCATTTCTCCACTGAGTAGAAATACAGGAAACACTCATTAATTAAAATATACATTAAACCACCCACACTGGAATGGTGTTTTTTTTTCTCCTCACACTCATATGCTCAACTGTGCTTTAAGAACAAACACTTATTCCTGTTGCTTAAACACTCAATACTTTTCACTCACTGAAAGGATGATACATCAGTATTCAAAGTATTGGAGAAAGCTTGCTTTAGTTTGCAAGGGACCAGCTAATTCTTTGCATTCATCATGGGGATCGATGCATTTAAAAACACTGCTTTAAATCGAAAAACAACTAATTTATTTCATGCATTTAATAAGTAAGCACACAAACAAATAAATAAATAAATGTTACTCTTCTCTGAATTTCTATCTCAGAGCAGAAATTGTCCAAGAAACTTCTGTTTTAAGAACTGCAAGATTGTGAAGATGCCGGTATTCCGTGATCCTGTGTAACTAACATCCTGTGTAACATGACCAGATGTGAGGGTGGCAAATTGCAAGAAAGAAGCATCCTTTATTTCCCCCCCTACTTCCAGCATACTTACTGAGACACCATCTCCAAGACTTTGCCAGCTTTTTCCACAGCTTCTCCACTGCTGACATCAAACTTATTCCTTTGGTCAGTATTCTGAGTAGAAACAGAATATTAAGACATTAACACCTTTGTACTTATCAAGTGCATCATTACCTAATAGACCAGGTAACTATCCATGACAAGATACAAAACAGGCTGCTCATGACAGATGCAATCACTTATGTAGTGAGTATCACATGCCCAGAAAGGTGCTGTAAACCCTAGTTCAAAAAACCAATGTTGTGCTTGCTGCATGGCATGAGAGCATTAACATCTGCCATTTGTGCAACGAGCTGTCTCCCAGGCTGAGATCTCTACACCATGTTACTAATGGCTAAGTAAGTGCTAATTCCTAGTCACCCTCAGGAAACAAAAGCGAATGTTGCTGTTGCATCCAACAGTTTTGTACTTAACAGGTTATTTCCAGTTATCTCGCACCATCAATACCTTTTCAGTTTCTTCCTTAGACACACTTTAGCAAGTTACTTCATGTAAGCATCAAATATTGCTTAGTCTTAAGAGTGTGGAAACTCCATTTATCTGTATGTTGAAAAGATTAAGTAATCACACTGGGAGCATGCCATTGCTGCTTCTCCGAGCATCAGAAACAGCTGGCAGACGGGGTGGGGGCAAAGCCACTGTTATCACTTTCCCCTCCCCACCAAATGTCAAGCCTCAGTCTCAGCAAAGCAGCACAGTGCAGGCAATTCTCCAGCTGTGTGGCAGGGGTAGTGTCATAGGGACTCAGCATTTGGTTCCACGGCTGTCTTCTGTAATCCTGCCAAGCGAGCACTGCTGGCTACATACCTCTCTCTGTGCTTCCCTGGCCCGTCACTGCTGCTTTGGATTTTATGCTGCTTTAGAACTCGTGTCTATAACATAACATGACCTAAATCCCATCTTGTCCCATTTCCAGCATTCCTTCCTAGTTGTTTTCCGTAGTTCAGGAGCTCTAGGATCTTGTCTGGAATTCAGTAGAATCCAAGGTGAAAGTTAAGGCTTGAATAACTGCAGCTGAAAGAATTTCTGATGCTGTCAGTGTGACTTTTGATTTTCAGAGTTTGGATGTCTCTGGCACCCGAGCCATTTATTTATTTATTTTACTACTTCTTTAAATAGCCTTAGAAAAAGTAATTGCTTAACGCACTGCACAGAACACGTTTTTACATTACATTAAGAACTTACGCCTGGCCAAGTTGATTCACAGCATCGGTTTGAGATTTCCAGAATGTACGTACCTTGACTTTGCCATGGAGTGAACAGAATCACGTCAGTCACTGGAGAGGAACTTACATCTGCATCCGTAGATGTCATGTTCAAAACACACGTGATTCATGTGATAACAAGGCTGTTATGAAAGCAGAAACGGCTCCATAACATCAATGGATCATCTCTTCAGCTGGCTGTCTCCTGGAGCTGTAGCCATTAGGGGCATCTCCTGTACGGCTGAATAGTGAAAAAGTTGAAGGCGAGGAAGACGATGAGCCTTCATCCCACCCCCACCCCCACCACTCACTACGCAGGCGCAAGGGGGAGGGGCTGATGCTCATGGGGTCTCAGGAACGCCACGATCATACCTGCTTGATCTCTGCTCTGTGGGGATGGAGTTGGATTCCTAAGGCACTCCTGCAGCAGGAGCTGTGCTGCCATTGTGGATGGGAGCAAACGATCTCTCGCATCCCGGTGCTGCTCTTGATCAGCCCGAGCTTCCTGTCTGTGGTTTGTGCTGCCGTTCAGTGCTGTTTCTCCTGCTGTTTGGATGCTGCTCCCTCACACCTCCGTCCTCCCCCCGCGGCCATTCCTGGCTCCCAGCTCCTGACCCGTGTCCGCCCCTCCCCCGGCCTCCCATTGGGCAGCGGCAGCTCCGCCGGCTCCGATTGGCTGAGCCGCAGTGCGCGGGAACCAGCGTTGCGTCCCGGCCGTTGGAGGGGCGGCTCCACACAGAGTGCGGCTCCGCAGCCCGGTCCGATCCGAGGGCGAACGGGACCGGCGCGGCAGCCGGGGCTGTGCGAGCTGCATCGGGACGGAAACCGGCACCACGGAACGAGTGCTGAGAACAGCTCCGCCGGAGTGCGGGGAGAACGGCACTGGTGCGGGGAAAGGGCTGGGGGGGGCAGAAGGGGGGATGGGACTGGGGGGGAGGGGGGCAGAGGGGGATATGGGGCTGTGTGGGAGGGTCCAGAGGGAGATAAGGGACTGGTGGGGGGAGGGGGTCAGAGCGGGGATATGGAACTGGGGAGTGGGCAGAGGGGGATATGGTGCGGGGGGGCAGCAGAGGGGGATTTGGGACTAGGGGGAAGGGGGCAGAGTGGGATATGGGACTGGGAAGGGGGCAGAGGGGGGATATGGAGCTGTGGGTAGGGGGCTGAGAGGGGATATGGGACTGGGGGGGGGGGGAGAGGGGGGATATGGGGCTGTGGGGAGGGTCCAGAGGGGGATATGGGTCTGGTGGGGGGGCGGGCAGAAGAGGATATGGGACTGGGAGGGGCCAGAGGGGGATATGGGACTGAAGGGTGGGGGGCAGAGGGGGATATGAGGTAGCGGGGGAGGGGCCAGAGGGGCATATTGCACTCGGAGGGGTGGCAGAGGGGGATATGGGAGTGGGAAGGGCCAGAGGGGGATATAGGACTGATGGGTGGGGGGGAGAGGGGCAGAGGGGGATATGGGGCTGTGGAGGAGCCATAGGGGAACATGGGGATGTGGAGGTGCCAGAGGGGGATATGGGGCTGGGGGAGAGGGGGGAGAGGGCGATATGGGATTGTGGGGGGGCCAGAGAGGGTTTTGGGACTGGGGGAATGCCACTGGGAAAGGATCTCTCTGTGTAGATTGCTTCTCTTGGAGTTTTCCCTGTGAGCCTGTGAATTTTGCATTTGATTTCAATGGTCTCTTTCTAACTGCAGCGCTCTAGTTTTGTTTTTTCTTCAGGGGCCGTAGAGGGATGTGGGGGGGCCACTGGGGGATGTAGGAAAGTAGGGGGCTGTGGGGGGACTCTAGGTAGTCATATAAGACTGTAGGGAGCTGTGCAGGGGCTGTAAAAACCTACAGGGAGTTGAGGGGGACTCTAGGGGGAATATGGGGCTGTGGTGGGCCATAGGAGGACTAGGGGCTCAAGGGGGTTCTGAGGGTGTGTAGGGGTTGTGGGGAGCTATTGGAGGATATGGGCAGATCTGGGGCTTGAAGGGGTGGTGTCTAGAGAGAGAGAGGTTTGTGGGGGCCTTGGGGTGATATGGGGCTCCTGGGGGCTGTTGGGTGCTATGGGGAGGAATATGGAGTTCTAGCAGATGGTGGGGGTGTAGGTGTGCTCTATATATGTACATAGATGGGAATATAAAAAGATACATCCACGTGTGTTCCGGGCTGCACTGAAAAAGGGGTGACCAGCAGGGAGGGGGAGGTGATTGTCCCCTCCTACTCAGCTCTTGTGAGGTCCTCTTTGCAGTACTGTGTCCAGGCCTGGGAAGGATGTGGAGCTGTTGGGGTTGGTCCAGAGGAGAGCCACTGTGATGATCAGAGGGCTGGAGCAGCTCTCCTATGAGGAAAGGTTGAGGGATCTGGGCTTGTTTAGCCTAGAGAAGAGAAGGCAGCGGGGGGACCTCATTGTGGCCTTTCAGTACTTGAAGGGAGCGCATAAACAGGAGGGGGAATGGCTGTTTATGAGGGTGGATAGTGATAGGACAAGGGGGAATGGAAGTTGTGGATGCCCCATCACTGGAGGCATTCAGGGCCAGACTGGATGTGGCTGTGGGCATCCCGGTATGGTGGTTGGCATCCCAGCACCCAGCAGGGGTGTTGAAACTAGATGATCGCTGCGGTCCTTTGCAACCCAGGCCATTCTATGATTCTCTGATACGGGGGGATATGTCTATAGGGTGGACAGTAGGGGGATGTGCTCGCAGACACTCGTGCAGCCCTGTGCACACACACTCGCGTGTGCAATTCCATCCTGGCTTTATGCAATCCTGTGTGCACTCACATGTGTTTTGTATTGATTTCCCGCCGAATCCTCCGGTGGACTCGTAGTTAGGCTGGGAGTGAAGGGGAGCACTGGGTAGCTGTTTGTGTTCCCTGCTGTGTGCTGCGGGGTTGTGCTGGCAGCGGTGCGGCTGGTTTGCTTTTCCTTGGGAGGGTGGGAAGGAGCTGAGCAGGCCCGGTTCTTTTCTCCAAGGATTCTGATCCTCCAGTGTCACTGCACCAGGGAGTGCACGATCTAAAGGACTTCTGGGTTGTGATAAACTCGTATCTCGGCAGCTTCTATGATTTCAGGTTGGGTGTTCTAGTGCAAGCAGTTTGGGGGCATGATTTATCGTCCCCGTAGCTAACGCAGTGTGGGAAATTTTGACCTGCTTTGGCTTGCCAGTGCTTTCCCCTGTCTCCACTTGTCTGGAGCCTCCTTGAAATGTATGCCTAATGTGGAACTATTTTCTTCTTTCCTAGCTTTTGTGGCATAAAGAAGCACAGAAAGGTGCTGGAACAGCTTGTTCTGGATGGCATCTCCAAGCAATTGGAGAAGAGGAAGACCTTCGGGAATAGTCAGCATGGATTTACCAAGGACAAATTGTACTTGGCCAACCTGTTAGCCTTCTACGATGGCATCACCAGCTGGGCTGATGGCGGGAGAGCAGTGGAAGTCGTCTACCTTGACTTGAGCAATGCTTTTGATGCAGTCTCCCATGACATCCTGGTAATAAAGCTGAAAAAGTGTGGGACAGATGAGTGGCTGGTGAGGTAGGCTGAGAGCAGGCTGACTGGCCAAGCTCAGAGGGTGGCGATCGGCGGTGCAGAGTGCGGTTGGAGAGCTGTGAGTGGCAATGCTCTCTGGGGGTCGGTGCTGGGTCTGGTCTTGTTCAATGCCTTTGTCATTGACCCTGAAGAGGGGTAGTGTCCACTCTCGGTAAGGATGCCAATGAGTCAAAGCTGGGAGCAGTGGCTGGCACACCGGAAGGCCGTGCTGCCATTCAGCAAGACGTGGACAGGTTGGAGAGCTGGGCCAACAACAAAGCAGATGAGGTTTAGCAAGAGCAAGTGTAGAGTCTTCCAGCTGGGAAGGAATAACTGCAGGTATCGGTCGAGGCTGGGTTGTGACCTGCTGGAGAGGAACTCTGCAGAGTAGGGCCTGGGTGTCCGGGTGGGTGACAGGTCAGCCATGAGCCAGCAGTGTGCCCTGGCGGCCAGGAAGGCCAGTGGGATCCTGGGGTGCATTTAAAGGAGCATGGCCAGCAGGGGAATGGTCTCTAGCGGTCCCTTCTAGCTCTAATTCTGTGATTCTGTACTTGCATCATTGCTTCTTGCAGCAGTACAGTGTTTCAGAAGAGAGAAAAACGCGGTGGGCATAAACTGGATTTCAGCCATTAGTAAAGTTGTGCTGAGATCTGGGCAGACTGTCGCACTTGCGAATGTGTGCAAAGCCTGCCGGCAGAGAGAAATAACTTCTCTGCAGGCTTGTCTGACGTAGGTCATTGCTAGGTGAGCTTCTGCTTTAAAGCATCAAGCTGTATAAACACGGCATTTTTAAAAGCAAGCTTGCCAGTTCTTTTTTTTACCAGTGATTTTTTCAGGAAGGAAAGCTTGGAGATGCTGTTTGCTAATGGAAGATGGAGAGAGGAAAAGCAGGAGAAAGGCATGGTGTGCATAGCCACCACATCCCATCTGCAGCGTTCTCCCCCTGTGCAAATGAGGAGCAGCTCAGCACGCTTGGCCTGGGCCGTGGAAAGGGAGCATGCAAACATCTGGGCCAACCCCAAACGAGTTAGTTCTGCAGGTTGGTTGTTTTCTGCTGTTTGTCTCCCATCCTGTTGCTCAGCAGTAGATTTGTTCATGTACAGTGCCAACAGGAAACTCTCACAGCATTTTTGTTTCTGCTGTCCCAGCGCTTTGATCCCTTGCTGCTGGGATGGGGTGTTTGAAGAATGATGCATGTGTTGATGTCCAGCCTGGCTCTGAGGATGAGTCTGCATCCGTGGCGGGACTGAGGGTCAGAGCAGGCCAGGTTGGATCCGGTGCACTTTGCTCTCGTTCTTAATGCTTGTTCTTGCGCAGGAGGGCAGGTGGTGAACCTCATGAGCTAGTGCCTGCAGGTGGGGTTTGCGGAGAAAGAGGTCCTGCAGGTCTTGGGTGACACCCATGGAACCGTAGCGAGGCTGCATGGGTGTAAAACACCGAAACTCGACAGAGGTGTGAAGGAGAGCTGTGGGCTCCAGTACCACAGGAAGGGATGTGTGTGCTCTGGCTTTGGATGCTTCTGTGTGTTTTAAGTGACTGAGATACGGATGCTCAGTCCGCTTGAGTGTATAGAACAAGTGTAACATCCTTTCTGATGGAACATTGTGAAAGGAGTCCTATGGGTTTGAGACCTGCCATTAACCTTGTGGATATCATCCAGGAGTTGGGGATGAGGCAAGGAAAGTTGGGGTGAGAGGATGAGGCATAGGAACAGGAACTTTCTTGGTACATATTAACACCTCCATTTTTTGAACAGGAATCGCTGTGACTTTTTCTATGAAGAAAAGACTCAGTGCAAAGCCTGTGAATAAGTTTGTTCAGGCCTGCTGATTGGTGCTGTTCTCTACAGGGAGCTGCAGTGGAAATGGACACTTGTGGTCCCCTGTCTGGCTCCCTCCCACGTACTCAGATCAGCCTAGTTGTCAAGGCCTGGCTCTTGGTTGGTGAGTTGTAAGCGCGGTGCTTCTGGTAGCTGCAGTAAGCAGGGCCCATCAACAGGCTCCCTTCACCGGGCGGCCTGGAGCAGACCCTCACCTCCAGAAGCCCACGATTGGTTCAGCCATTAATTTGACCTGCAAGTTCTCCATGTGATCATGGCTGTTCTTAGTCCTTAGCAGTCAGCTTCTTCATATAGAGGGCAAATCCCACGCCCTCCTGAATTCCACAGTAACAATCACGTCTGCTTTGTGTCAGGCTTTTGTTTTCTTTTTTTTAATTATTACTATTCTTTTCCCATTTACTAGGTAGGAAAGCTACTTTCTGAGCCAGGAGAAGAAGAAGTGCAACAGGCAACAATCTTCCTTGCACTACGCAGTTTGCATGAGTAGCCAAGTGCTCCTGAGGTCATGTGTGCTGCAGAGCTGACCTTGGTGGCAGGGGCCATGTCTTCATTTTCTACCTGCCCCGTGGGAACATAAGAAGACTATTCAGAGCAGGAGCTGCAGAGCAGGATGAACGGCATGAGAAGGTAAGGCTGGGAACCAAGGAGGCAGCTTTTGTGTCGGGCAGCAGTGATGCAGGGGGCTCCCCAGCAGGAAGCTGGCTCATCCAAACGCTTGCTGAGTGTTTGGAAGCCCAAACCCTTATGGTCTCTAAGCTGAAGGCAGCCCAGAGGCAGCATGTCCTTGATCTGATCGTGGTGTGCCTGAGTGAGGGAGTGATCCAAGCTGGATGCAGAAGAGTCATCTTAATTTCTCTGATATTTGACTTCAGGTGACACCTCTTGGGTGTTGGTTTCTTAAAATTTGGATCTAGGAGGCGGCCTCTCCCTTTGCTTAAGGTTGCAGTCATTGCTGGTGTGGGATCATTTGTCCCACAGCTGGTGAGCAGAGCTGTTGCTCTCCTGAGCGTGCTGCACGTGGAGACAGAGCTTTGGACCCCCTTGCTAAAGACCACCCTGTGAGAGCCTGTCAGAAGCACTGCTGCGGTGTGCACGTGAGCTGGGCGCAGCTTAGGCTGAGCAGAACTAAGAGGTGAGCTGGGTTTGGTGCTGGGTGGTTGCTGGGAGGTGTCTCAGCAGAAAAGCCAGGCTGGGGTGTGCACGCTGTGTCAGTCCTCATCCCAGCTGGCAGTGAGAGTTGGAGGAGGGTGATGGGTGCTGCCTGCTCTCGCTGCTGCACCGAGTTTGTGGCACAGCAGCACAGTGGTGAGTGAGCTGGGAGGGGGACGGACTGCTGCTGTGCATGGCTAGGCCAGAGCTGGAGGTTTGTCCAACACGTGCGTCATGCTGGTGCAGCCATTGCAGCTGCAGCAGGAGTAGAAGACAAAGAGGTTTTCTTCGTGAGAGCAACACCAATGATTTGATTCAAATGTATAACTGCTATGAAGATGGTGAGGAACAGATCCACCTGAAAGACATGCTTGATCACATCAGGAATGAGCATGTGATCAAATAGAGCCAGCATGGCTTTCCCAGGGGAAGGCCATGCCTAACCAGTCTGGCGGCCTTCTGTGATGGAGTGGCGGCATTTGTGGACAAAAGGAAGGAAACAGATGTCATTGACCTGGACTTGAGCAAGATCTTTGACATGGCCCTCCACCACATCCTTCTCTCTAAATTGGAGGGACGTGGATTTGACAGGTGGACCACCTGGTGGAGAAGGTATTGGTTGAAAGGCCACAGACAGAGGGTGGTGATTCATGGTTCTGTGTCCAGGTGGAGGCCGATACCAAGTGGTGTCATCCAGGAGTCTGTCTTGGGACCAGTGCTTTTTTACATCGTTATCAGGGACACCAATGATGCAATCGAGTGCACCCTCTGCTGTTTGCTGAGGGTGCGTCTGACACAGCGGAAGGAAGGGATGCCATTCAGAGGGACCTCGCCCGAGAGGTTGGCCTAGGTGAATCTAATGAGGTTCAACACAGCAAAGTGCAAGGTTTTGCACTTGGGCTGGAGGAATCCCAGGCATTCCTACAGACTGGGAGGAGCGGTCCTTAAGAGAAGCCCCGCAGAGAAGGACCTGGGGGTCCTGGTGGATGAAGAAGAGAACGTGAGCCATCAGCGTGCTCTTGCAGCTCAGAGAGCAAATGGTACCCTGGGCTGCATCAGAAGAGGGGATGGCCAGCAGGGACAGGGAGGTGATTGATCTTCATGATCCTTGAGGTCCCCTCCAACCCGGGCCGTTCTATGATTCTGCGATTACACTCGCTGTCCGAAATAATGGCAGCTGTGCAGAAGCTGGATATATGTGGGGACAGCTCTTGTAAGCAGCTGATTTTAAGACCTTGCCCTAGTCGAGAGTCTAAATTGCGTGTCAGAAGAAAGCTGGGAAAGTGGTTCTTGCTCATTATTTTTCATTTGCTGATTCTTTCTTTAGGGTTCCTTTTCAAAAGGAGATTTTGGTGATGGAAGCAGCTGAAGAAGGAACAAAACCAGCTCTTGCCAGGAGTGCTTGAAGTCCCTGTGGAGAGAAGCAAAGAACCTGGGCTTCCTCTGGGATGCTCCCCACCATGTCTCAGGAAGGAGACAGCTGCTGTTCCAATTTCTGCTCTGTGTGTGGAAAGGTACGCCTGGGTTTCTTCTGCTTGTTTTCTCTTTCTTGTTCTCTCTTTTAAGGAGAAGGGGTGGAGCAAGGGGAGACCCACTGGTCATTTGTTACCTCAAGAACAGGATGGATTCTGCATTCACCGTGAAAAACCTGGGCTAGTAGCACGGGCGTGTTTCAGGCTGGACTCTTCTTTTCCTGCTCAGTTTCCTTTTGGCTACAGGGAGACAGCTGTCGAAAGGTGTGTTTTCAAAGCCACTCTAGAAAACCGTGTTTCACTGTTGCAGGTGGTTCAGTGTGCTCTTGCAGTGTAGATGCGTTTGCTGTAGAATCTTAGTGGTTTCTGTTCCTAGGGGAGGACTGGGAGGAGGTAGTGAGAAGAGAATTCAATGCCTTGGGTGTATCTTAGTGAGAAATGTTGGCATGAGGTGCTGAAAGTCTTCAGCTGTAAAAGGACAGTGAGGCTCAGACTCCTTAACCTGCTGGAGCAGGGCGTAAGCAAGGAGTGGGCACTGCCCTCCCAAGTGCAGGCTGCACTTGGTTATGGTCTGCCAGGTCTCTGCTGCCCTGTGTTTCTTCTGAGAAGTTTGTTGGAGCTGCTTGGAGTAGTGAAGGGTGGGGAAGAAGTGCTGTTCAAGAGCTAAGGCTCTGCATGATAATTCTGGATGGATTGAACCACGGTGTCTGAAGACATAGCTTCCATCAGAATGATCCCAGCATTGTGCAAGTGTCTCAGCTGAACCCCCTGAGCAGGTGTCTGAGAGCACCCGCCTCCTCCAGCTGAGCCATAGGCAAGCTAACTGTGCCCAGGAATTACAGCTTATGCAGACTGAATATGCTTCCAAGTGTTTTCCTTAGTGATAAACAATGTCCCAGCACTCTGATATTCCATCTCCGGCACAATCTGGAGCATCTCTGCAAACCATGGGTGCCCCTTCCCACCCCCGTTTCTTCCTTTCTCTCTTTAGAATCAGTGTGGTGCAGTTCCCTGCGTTTGTGAGCAGCAGCCAGCAGGCCGCAAGAGATCCAGTTGCACCTTTAGCAGACAGAGGGATGTGATGGGGACAGACTGTCCTTACCGCCATGCAGAAGTGAGTTTTTCCCGTCCTCTATTAAGAAGTAGGAAAGAATAGAGTTTGAATGTTACTTCTGAGCAGGTGCTGTGCTGTAGGGGATGTCAGGTAACCATTTACTTGGGGGTGCGGGAAGGAGCAGTGCAAAGTGATGTATTAGTTTGTGTTTTGGCTGTTGAAGTGCAGTTCCATTTTGGGGAGCAAAAAGATGGGCTAATGTGGAAAACAGAAGGGAGAAGGCTAGTACCTGGACAGTGGGCTGAGCTTTGGTGACTGCAGCCATTTGCAGGAGAAGTTTTGCTGTTTTGCACAGTGGAGTTCAGAATGGGAGCTGATGATGAATGGGAGCTGCTGGAGAAACAGACTTCCATGGACAAGTTCCAGTGCCTCAATGACTTTCTTGTAGCGAGGCAGCAGTGATGCTGGAGGGCACGTGGTGAGTGCGTGGACAGGGTGGCACAAACGAGTGCGTGTGCTGAGGAGTTGGGCTGCACACAGGTGCAGACAAAGGGATGTTTGTGGTAGGTGTAGGCACGTCCGTGTTCCCAGGGATGGTTTGCACACGTCTGTGAATGCAAAGGAGGGCAGAAGATGCGGTGCGTGCATGAGGGTGTGCAAAGCAGGCAGGGTGGCACACAGGTGTGCGTGTGCACGTGGATAGGGGAAGGCTGGGGTTACAGGTTGACCTGTGCTGAGGTGAGTGGGGGCTCACGGTGTTGCTCAGTGGTAGATTTGTTCACACTGAGTGCTACCAGGAAACTCGCGCACCCTTTTTGTTTCAGCTGTGCCAGTGCTGTGATCCCTTGCTGCTGGGCTGGGGTGTTGGAAGGATGGTGTGCGTGCCGAGCTCCCATCTCTCTTGCAGGAATCAAGTGTAGAGCCAAAGGGATGTTTGGGCCAGGTGGCTGCAAGAAGGCTGGCTGTTTGGGATGGTGGTAGCTGATGGAAAATGGGTATTCCGTTCAGCTTTTAACAGAAGTCAGGGGTCCTACAGCAAGAATGACTAGGATCTCGAATGGCTTCAAACATGCACACTGAGTACATCTGTCCTGCCATGCCATCTCTGCTTCTTTCTGATGAAAGCATTTTTACGACCACGTGTTGGGCCTGTTTGCTTGAAGAAGGAGAAATGTTAGGTACAGTTCTCACCGAGAACTTCTGCGTAATTTGAATCATGAGTGTTAGCACAGTTCTCCTACTACTAATGGCTTTCACTAAACCACGTCCCTCAACACAACATTCAGTCGTTCCTTGAACACCCCCAGCGTCGGTGACTCCACCAGCTCCCTGGGCAGTCCATTCCAGTGCTTGGCCACCCTTTCTGAGAAGTAATATTTCCTAATGTCCAGCCTGAATCTCCTCTGCTGCAGCTTGAAACCATTCCCTCTAGTTCTGTCAATAATGACACAAGAGGACAGGCCGTCCCCCAGCTCACTACAACCTCCCTTCAGGAAGTTATATTGAGCAAGAAGGTCTCCCCTGAGCCATCTCTTCTCCAGGCTGAGCATTCCCAGCTCCTGCAGCCTCTCCTCATATGGCCCCATTGTGCTCCAGAGCCCTCACCAGCTTTGTTGCCCTTCTTTGAACACGTTCCAAAGCCTCAGTGTCTTTCTTGCACTGAGGGGTCCAAAACTGGAAACAGAACTTGAGTTGCAGCATCACCAGTGCCGAGTACAGGGGGACAGTCACCTCTCCGCTCCTGCTGGCAGTGCTGTTTCTGGCGCAAAATGAATGTAAGTGTCACATGTGTAACATCCTTTTTGATGGAGTTCTCTGACGGGAGTCCAATGGATTTGAGACCTGACTTGAAGCCTGTGGGCATCACCCAGGAGTTGGAGTGCCAGGATTAGGCCAGGGAACAGGAACCTCTTTGGTGGTTATTAACTCCCACCTTTTTTGGTCAGGAATCTATGTATGTATTTTTGTTGTTTTTTTTTTCATGCAAAGAAGAGACCAGTGAAGCTGTGAGGTGTCTAGAGCACAAGTCTTATGGGGAGCTTCTTATGGAACTGGGATGATTTAGTCTGGAAGAGAGGAGGCTCAGGGAGGACCTTATCATTCTGTACGATTACCTGAAGAGAGGTTATGTGGAGGTGAGGGTTGTCCTGCTCTTCTCCCATGTAAGTAGTGACAGGAGTGGAAGGAACAACCTCAGGTTGTATGAGGGGAGATTCAGCTTGGATGTTAAGAAAACCATCTCCAAATGGGTGCTCAGACGCTGGAGGCATCTGCTGGCTGAGCGCTTTGTTGGGTGAGCATCACACTGCTGGAAAGCACGCAGCTGTTGTCTCTGCGAACAGCCCCATCCGTGGGGACTGGTGGCTTTTTCATGTTACCCTTGTGTTTCAAGTCCTACATCCAGTTACTCGTGCTGTTTGAAAGCACCATCTTAGAGGCAGCCTTGATTTCTGCAGCTGCGAGCTTTGTGCCACGGGAGCTCCCCTGCTTCTCCCTGGGATGGGCGACCGAATGGAAGGCCCAGCAGAAGTCTGGGTAGGTGATATCACTTGCTGTTCCTTTCCCCACCCGTGCCAGGAGAAGCAGGGAATGGGACTGGGGGACATCCCAGCGGTGGGATCCTGCCTCAGCAGAACTGAATGGCTGTTCTGATCCATGTATTTTAACCTGAGTGGATCTGACACTAACAAGAGAGGCGAGGGGCCTGTGGGAAAAAAAATGTATGTGCCACAATGTGTGCTATAATGTAAACCATGAGGTGGGTCAGAGTGGAGCACAGGCTTGGGTGCATCTGATTCAGGAGCAGGGACACGCAATGCTCATCTTGGGTGTCTGGCTGACAACAAGAGCAGAGAGGTAAGTTTCACAGGGTAGCGTGCCCATTTTATTTTCTTTTTCATTCATGATGCATAGAGGCGTTACCCAGACAAAGTGAGCATTTGTCAGCTGGACTTGCTAGAAATGACCTAGGCAGTGAAATGGGTTTGAAGCATCCCAAAGAGCCCTGCAAAAGAATGCTGAGAGTTAACCTGGCACCCTCCTTTGGAAACCTCCGGTGTCTGTCAGCTCTTCAGCTGTGCCCAAACACCTCCCATTGCGCTGCCACACCAGGACGTAATTCCAACCCCACCCTGAGTTCTGGAATGTTGTGGTGCCGTGTTGGAATCACATGTGACCAGGGGGTCTTGCCTCCCCCCCTTGTGGGGGGTCATGGTGGACCAGGCTGGTGGCTGTTGGTGATGTCATAAGCGGCTGGCATGTGGAGAGGAGTGGTGTGTTCTATGTTCCTTTGTGGGCGTGTAGGAGTTCGGAGTGGTTGTTTGGCTTGTTGTTCTTGTGCCTTTAGTGCCTTTGTTTGAGTACCATCGTGCGCAGCATCCTGTAGGTAAGCTGAGCCGGCGTGGGATGGACGGGTGGGCAGTGAGGTGTTGAGAAGTGCTGGCTGTCGGAGCTCCCAGCACCGTATTGCTTACTCTTGCGCATCAGACGTCATTTTCCCCCGGTAGACACGTCCCAAAGGGGGTATTCATAAAAGTACCACCCGTCCCATGCTTCTTCAGCCGTCTTCTTTGCTCAGTTGTGGAAGCAGAGTAAAGCTGCTGGGCGGACAGGCATCACATAGCCTGAGACTCAGCATGTCTTGCAGCAAGTGGATGGGACAGTTGTGCTGTGTGCTTTATTCCATGGCTGTCTTATTCCTGCTCACTGACCTGCTCTTTCTCTCTCCTCTGCCCACCCTCTGCCCACTGCCTTGGTGCAGCTTTTGCTCTCATAAGATCTGAGCAGAGTGACCAGGAACTGCTGCAGATAGCCTGAGGTGATCTCGTTGCCAGGTACGTGCCATCTTTTGTCCCACCACGTCGTTTTGCATGCCGTGGGTTTCTTCACTGCCCTCCAGCTCAGCCCTCAGAAGAGTGCTGTCTAATGCCCTGCTGTCGCACTGTCAGAGCGCTCTGGGCGAATGCATCTGCTGCTCTGTGCCAGAGTCCCCATCTGCTGGCAGAGGGATAGCAACTTGGTACAGCACTGCCTCAGAGGCTGTCACGTTTGAATTTACTGAAGCAAGGGGTAGTTTCTCGAACACTTGCCTATGCCGCAGGGTATGCAAGGGTAGCTCTGAAGAAGTCCCTCCATACTGTGCTGGGTGAATAGAGAAAACAGAAGTGTGTTTCTGCTCTGTTCCAGCTTGTCACACCTGCTGGGATGGGCAACGCATGCAGCGAGATCAGATGTGAGCCCGAGGTAGCGGGCACGGAGGTACAGTATGAAGCTCTGACTTGTCTTTGTTCCCTGTGTTGAGCTAGCAGAGGGAGCTGCAGATGTACTCTCCTACAGGAAAGAGTGGGCCAAAGGGGGCCAGGCCACCTGTCCACGCCAGTGCCATTGCTGATGAGTCTGTGTAGAGAGAGATGCATCTTTGCATGGCCTGGCGATCCTGCTGCATGCCAGGAAGAGAAACAACTGTGATGAGAAGTGCAGCTCCTTCTGAAGTGCTCCTGAGCAGGAGGGAGCGCATTTCCTGCAGCTTTCTCTGCAGATGTGCTCCTCACCTTGAAATCCTCCTGGTTTGTCCTCAGCTCCTGACCACGGCCTGTGCTCTGTTTTGCAGGCTGATAACATGTGGAAGCCGCAGCTGGTGCGTGCGGAGTCATCTTTCAACGTGCCAGCGATTGCGGCAGCCCATGTTATTAAGCGTTACGTCGCCCAGGGGCCGGATGAAGTCTCCCTGGAGGTAAGCAGTTACAGGCGTTCCTTGTTGTCATGCACGGGAGAGTAGTCTAGGGTGTGAACGGCTCAGGAATATTCACAGACACCTTCAGAATGTCTCGTGAGGTGAAGCTTCGAAGGTTCGGTTCCAGCTTAGACTTGCGCTGGGTCAGGAGGAGTTCAGCCATCTCTCCAGTATGGTTGGATTGGGCATTTGAACCTTGTAATCAAGCAGATCCTGCCCAGTATGGGAGCCTGGTCTCTGAGCAACAGCAGACGGGTGTGTGAAGTGTGCAGATGTGTTCAGGAAGCCCTGCTAACCGATGCCCGTGGTTAAAGTGGAGCTCTTCCATAGCCTTTGGCAGAGAGCCTGCTGATTTTGAGACCTGTTTCCTACTGCACAGCTGTACTGTGTATGTTGTGTGACCCTTGTACCTCCAAGTTCAGTTTTAGAAGGGAAAATGCCTTGGGGCTGCATTGGTGCAATTGCTGTCTAGCTTTAGGATATTCTGTGGCGCAGAAGAAGGCAGTTATTTGAGCTGTGCTTTCCTGCCAGCTGTGCTGAAGCTGGGATTGACGTTTCAATCTCTTGCAGGTGGGAGACTTGGTGTGCATTATTGATATGCCACCAAAGGAGCTGAGCCCCCGGTGGAGAGGCAAGCGTGGCTTTCAGGTAGGCACATGCTTTCGACTAGAGAGCCCAACTTCAGTAGAGTCAGGAATATCAGCTTGGAGCTGCTCTGCCTGCACAGGATGGCTTCCGGATGCAAACGGTTGCCCTGTGTCGCTGTCAGGGGACATTCCCTTGGGCTCTGGGCTCAGGCTAATGCCCTCCTCTCTTTTTGTTCTTGTTACAGGTTGGGTTTTTCCCTGGTGAGTGCGTGGAGCTCATCAGTGGAAAAGTTCCCGAGTCCCTCATCAATTCATTGCCAAAGCCAGGTACACATGTTACATTTGACAATGCGGGTTAGTAAAATGGGGTCAGAGCGTGGCTTTCAGGGGGTTCGTTAATGCTAGCGTTGAGCAAGATTAGCAACAGGACTGCATTAAGGTCCATGGGAACACGCAGAGATCTGTCCCAATCCCACTGTGTTTATTGTTGGGCTTGGGGAAGTCACAGAATCCTCCTGGAATGGCTTGGGATTGGCAGGGGCCTAAAGGATCATCCTCAGGCTCCATGGCCTCTGCCTCAGTCTGGGTCGGCAGCCGACGCATTTAGCAGGAGTCGAGAGCAGGCTGTCCGGGGCCCCTTCTGACCTGGCCTTGGGCACGTGCAGGGACGGGGAAAATCCGTTCTTGCGTGTCCTTGTTGGGAATGTTCTTCCCGATGTTCCGTGCTCGGTCGAAGGCGTTACGCTCAGCCTCGTCCAACCGAGCCAAGCCTGAAATGAACTGGTTTCTTTGTTTTGTTTCTTTGCAGTGCCGAGGAAACGGGGCAAGCTCAGCACCTTCCTTCGTTCGGTGGTGAAGGCTCGCCCCAGGAGATCGGAGCAGCCGGAGCCAGCGAAGGAAGGGGTGTTTGGGTGTGACCTGGGGGAGCACCTTCTCCGCTCTGGCCGTGATGGTAAGGAACAGCCCATTGCTGAGATCTCCCTCCGCTGGGCATCTAAAGATAAAAGGGAGATCATATCCAACAATTGTTTCAGTCTGAAAACATAGGAAGCCTTCTGGCCAAACAGAGCATCCTGCATCCTTTTCCTAGCTCTTCTGGACTTGAGATTGCATTCCTCCATTCCCCAGGGAGCTGTGATGGGACTTGCAGTGTCTGTGGTTTTGCCAGAATTACTTTCTCCAGGCTGTTGATTGGTGGTGGCATTTCTGGAAAGCCAAGAACACGTCTCTGTGCAGTTTCCTCACAGCTGTCTCTGCCAGCTTTCTCCTCTAAGGAGGAAGCAAGCGGTGGCCCGGCTGGGCTTACTGGGTGGGATGTGAGAAGAGCAGGGCCTGAAGCAGGACTTGAGTAAGAAGCTGAGCTAACCGCTGGCTCTTGTTCTGTAGTCCCCCAGGTCCTGCAGAGCTGCGCCGAGTTCATTGAGCAGCATGGCGTGGTGCAGGGGATCTACCGCCTGTCCGGCATGGCGTCCAGGATCCAGCGCCTACGGTAAGAGTGCTGCGACTGACACAGCTGTCAGCAGGGGCACGTGCCATGCTGCGGGCGTTCAGAGGAACCCCTTCCTTTTCTTGACTGTATTCTGTGTGGCTTTGGACTTGCTTTCCTCTTTCTCAAAGCCCTCTGCCCAATCCTGTGTCCTTCTCTGCAGCCATGAGTTTGAGTTGGAGCAGGTTCCCGAGCTCAGCGTCCGAGACATTCACAGCGTGAGCTCCCTCTGCAAGATGTACTTCAGGGAGCTCCCGAACCCTCTGCTGACCGAGCAGCTGTATGCCAAGTTCTCGGTAAGCTCAGGGCAATGTCTTGGAAATGACACTCACCTCTCCCCTGGGCGTCCTGGCTGATGGTTGCAGCAGTGCCCCAGCTCCGAGGTCTTATTTCTGTTAGCCCCATGAGGCATGTCTTTGCCACATCCTGCCTCAGGCTGATGCCACTTTTGGTGGTGCCAGGAGGTGCTTATTTAAGCTATTCACGACGCTTGGAAGAATTCCCTTTCCTTTGCTATTCCCGCCTGGTGTCTGAATCCCTTCCTGCCTTTTTCCAGGACGCTGTTTGCGCTGCGACGGAGGAGGAGCGGCTGCTCAGCATGCAGGATGCCATCCAGCAGCTGCCCGCTCCTCACTACAGGTCAGTGCTGCGCTCGGTCTGCTGAGTTCAGCCCTGCTGCCTTTCAGAGGGCCATGATGCGATTCCAGGTGTTGCCTCACGCTGGCAGCATCATGCCTGTGCACGCTGAAGCGGCTGAAGGCTGCGTCGGGTCGGTTGATTGGGTCAGTTCCTTGGTACGGGGGCACGGTTGGTGCAGCCGATGGCTGCGGCTGTGCTGTGCTGGGGCTTGGTGCTGCAGTGTGGTGGCATTGGGAATGTTTTACCTACTTCATATTCAGGGACGGTAGCAATGACAACAACCGGCATGAAGTGAGGTTTGTTTTGTGCGCTGCAGCACGGCTTGCTTTTTGGTGCTGAACATCTGCCCCTCTTGTTTTCCAGGACGCTGGAATACCTTATGAGACACTTGGCGTCTCTGGCCGGGAACTGCTCCATCACCAACATGCATGCTCAGAACTTGGCGATAGTGTGGGCTCCAAACCTCTTAAGGTAAACTTCCGTTTCAACACGATGCTTACTTCTGCTCTGGCCCAACCCCAGGGGCACAATTTCCAGGTGACAGTTTCTACTCACTTGTTTAGCTGGGACTGCTGTGTCCCTGATCATCCAGGAGAATTTTGTCAGTGGCATCGCTGATTGCCCACTGCGGAAGTCTCCAGAGCCCAACTTGTCAGGTTTTGGCTACAGAAATTCAGACTGGGGGAAATGATCCTGGGGAAATGACTTGTAAGATCTGCCTTTTCTTCAGATCCCAGCAGAGCCAGTCCGCCTGCGCCAGCGGAGAAGCTGCGTGCAAGGAGCTGCAGACGCAGTCAGATGTTGTGGAGTTCCTCATCAGCCACACAGACGTCCTCTTCCCCTCCAAATCCACGCCAGCCGTGGGAGAGAGGGCAGGTGAGCGTCTTCCTCCATTAGCTTGATCTTGATCTGACACCTTGATCCAAGCCAGGCCTTCTCCAAGACCTTTGAAAATGCTTTTTCTGTCGAGGAGACAGCAGGCTTCGGGGTTTAGATTAGAATATGGTGCCCCGTTCCTGGGTCCTGAGAGTGTCCAAACCCAAAGCTTCCATGGAGAAAACCGTCACTGCCGTTCAGATGTTTTGCAAGCAGGTGAAGCTTGATTGAAGTGTGGCAGCAAAGCTTTCCGAGGTTCCTGCCCCCTAGTTTTTCTAGGTTTTTTGTTTGCCTGTTTCAATACAGTGAGCTGCTCTTAATTGTGGCTGTGTCCTTTGCCACGAGCATACCTCTGAGCACACGGTTCTTTTGAGCTCCTCTTCTTCCAGTGGCTCTGATAAGCAAGTCTGAGAGAAATGCAGAACTGGGATGGCTGTGCGGCTGCCTTCTGATCCTCCCTCTTACCTGTGGTTTCCCCTTGCAGGGCACAGCTCTCTGGACGGGCCCAAGTCTGTGTGGGTGTCTCCTCCATCCACAAAGCTGCTCACGCTGCAGGAGGCACAGGCTGAGAGGAGAGGCCAGAGCAGCTCTCCTGCTGCGACACAGAGCAGCAACACCGAGGTGGAGGAAGGCCCCACAGCTGTAATGAGGAACTTCCACACGGTCATTGATTCTCCATCGGAAAGGTAAAGAGGACTTCCCTTTCCAGCAGCTATCATCATTGGTCGGGTGGGTTTGCCAGGAACGGGCAACTGTCGGCAAGGGCTCGGAGCAGCTCTTCCCTCACCCTGCACCACGACTGACAGCACGCTCTGCTTTCTCTCTCCAGACCAAGTTCTCACAGCAAGAGGACGGAGTCACCAGCTGGCAGTTGGCGTTCCTGTTTCTGTCTGGGCAAACCATCCCCTGCAGCCAAACGCCAACTGCAGCTCAGTGCCAGGGATCCCTCAGAAGCACAAGTCGTGGTCCTGGCAGGTAAGGGTGCAAATCCAGCTTTCAAAGCACTGCTTGTCAGCAGCACAGGTAGGATTCATGCTTTCAGTGGGCTTGTACCTCCTTCTGGCGCTCGAGCCTGTGCCTGACATCTTTGGTTCACCCCTGTCTTTCCCAAATGAGTCTCTTGTCAACACAAGAGCTGGACCTGCACGAGGATCACTGTCAAGACAGTGACACTGTTGCTAGAAGCCTATTTGCTTCTGCCCACCACCACTACGTAGCCAGATGTCAAGAACCTCTTTCATGATTCATCTTGTGAACGTTTGACACTAACCGCTGTCCATCTACTCCTTCCTAGGTGACCCGAGCCCTCGTGTGTCCCGAAGACGCAGGGCATGCTACGACAGCGCATCCTGTGCTTCCATCAATGAAGAGCTGTTAGGAAGCACAGGGTGCTGCATTTCAGTGGAGAGCCTTCCATATGGCACCATCAATGCAGACAAGAACATCATCGTCGTTGAAGCCCTCGTTCATCCCATCCCTCCGGAAGCTGCTGACCTGAGCCTGCCAGACACCACAGGCACCAGCGTGGATTGGGACCCAGTGCAGGGGTCCCAGGACAGCCCAGCCCAAGCACAGCCCGAGTGCCCCGACAGCAGCACCACCATGCAGGCTCAGGTCAGCAACACCGAGGAGAAGCCGAGCCTCTTGGAGGGGGGTGTAGAATCAGGCCACCAGTGCCAGGCTCCAAGCAACAGCACGAGCTCTGAGTTACTCTCTCCTTAACAACAGAGGATTGGTCCCATCTTAAAGCCTGGACCTCTCACGCCCTCCTTTGTCCCATTGAATAAAGGCACGCTCGTGCTCAATCAACACTTTGGCTGCATTCCGATTCTTCATTCACAGGGACTGGGATGAATGCAAGAAACAGCAAGGCAGCTCAGCTTGCAGTGCTCTGGCTGTGGGGTGCGTGCAGCCGAGCTCTGGGTGTGTTCCCATTTTGCCTGACTTTGGGATGCCTGCAGCGAGAGCTCTGCTACCATTTTTTATCCTAGCATCCTGGAACTGCTCATGAAAACTCCAAGCCTCCTGGCTGCGGCTTTGTGATGCTTTTCAGTGCTTTTTCTTTATTGCTTTTTGGATGCTCTAACACCTCTGTCCTCTCGTCGTTTCCATTCCCGGCTCCCACCTCTGAGCCAGCCCTGCAGATCATCTCCAGCCCTGCCATCATGGCGCTGCGGCAGGAGGAGCTCACCCTGACCAACATCAGGCAGTGCTGCCTGCCTCTCTCACTCTCTAGACCAAGTGTAACTACGCTGTTGTGGAGACAAATGCTTTCTGTCACATCCTCCATCCCCGCAGCCATTTACTGGTAGGCGGCTCTTGCAGAAGAAGATTCAAGCAGCAGGACCTTTTGCCCAACTACAGCACACGAATGCTACAAAAGCAGAAACAACCCGCAAGCTCTGAGTCTGTGAGTCTGCACAGGCACGCACCGACTGCGTTTGATGGTACCCCCCATCCTTGATTTCCTTCCCTGCTTCTTGTCTGATGGCACTGCTGAGCCAGGAACAAGCTGCCCGGCGTGGCAGAGCGTGGTGCAGAGCTGTGCTGGGACCTCCTCCCCTTCCTCTGCTGCAGCTTGGCGTGCAACCTCACCCACTTCTCTGACAGACCTGCTGATCCCATCGGGAAGCTCTGGCACGGGATGTGCCTCCAACCCAAAGCTCCTTCCCACCTCCCAAGGGAAAGCAAAGCAACCCGAGCATCGCCAACAAACCTGCCCAGCAGACAGCAGGGAATGCAAACAGCTTCTGGCTGCTCCCCTGCACTCCCATCCTAAGTAAGAGACCCCACGAGGACTGGCTGGGAAATCAGTGTATGACACACGTGAGTGTGCACAGGATTGTGCAAAGCAGTGGGGTTCCACCAGTGTGTGTGTATTTGTGCACAGATGCTGTTGCACACGTTTGTGTTCATGAGTGTACAAACCAGTGGGGTTGCTCAGGTCTGTGCATGTCAGTGGGTATGTGAGCAAGGACAAGCACGCACATATATGTGCGTGCACAGGGGTGTGTAAAGGTTGGAGCTGTGCAAAGACATTGTGGTACCGGTGTGTGTGTGCACTTTGGGAGTGAAAGGAAGGGGTTGCGCGTGTGTCTGTGTGTGTGCGCACAGGGCTGCACTAAGGGATGTGGTTGCGTGAGTGTGTGTGAGCACATGGATAGTGCGTGGATGCGGTGGCACCAATGTGTGCTTGCACAGGGGTGTGCTGAGGAGTTGGGTTGCACACAGGTGCACACACAGGGATGTTTGTGGTAGCTGTAGGCAGCTCTGAGCAAGTTTTTCTGAGCAAGTTCCCATCTCTTTTCCATTCCTTTGCCCCTCAGAACGGTTTTCCAGTGGCTCTCGTCCAAGAATTCTTGGAACAGCCTGCGGCTGGCTCTCCTGAAGCTCAGGGTCCTGACTTTGCTTTTGGCCAGGCCCGCATTCCTCGAGATGAGGAACTCTAGGAGGGCATGGTCACTACAGGCCTGACCACCTCCAGACTTAAGCCCTGCTGTGCACCGTGTCCAGTAATGCTTCCCTTCTGCTTGGTGTGCTTAATGCTTGGGCCACACAGTTCATCTCTGTGCACTCCAGCAGTCTCTCAGACAGCTTGCAGCCAGCCATGCTGATTTCCCAGCCTGACTGGAATCCCCCATCAAGTTAAGAGTCAGTGAGCGCGGTGCTTCTGGTAGCTGCAGTAAGCAGGGCCCATCAACAGGCTCCCTTCACCGGGCGGCCTGGAGCAGACCCTCACCTCCAGAAGCCCACGATTGGTTCAGTCATTAATTTGACCTGCAAGTTCTCCATGTGATCATGGCTGTTCTTAGTCCTTAGCAGTCAGCTTCTTCATATAGAGGGCAAATCCCTTGCCCTCCTGAATTCCACAGTAACAATCACGTCTGCTTTGTGTCAGGCTTTTGTTTTCTTTTTTTTAGTTATTACTATTCTTTTCCCATTTACTAGGTAGGAAAGCTACTTTCTGAGCCAGGAGAAGAAGAAGTGCAACAGGCAACAATCTTCCTTGCACTATGCAGTTTGCATGAGTAGCCAAGTGCTCCTGAGGTCATGTGTGCTGCAGAGCTGACCTTGGTGGCAGGGGCCGTGTCTTCATTTTCTACCTGCCCCGTGGGAACATAAGAAGACTATTCAGAGCAGGAGCTGCAGAGCAGGATGAACGGCATGAGAAGGTAAGGCTGGGAACCAAGGAGGCAGCTTTTGTGTCGGGCAGCAGTGATGCAGGGGGCTCCCCAGCAGGAAGCTGGCTCATCCAAACGCTTGCTGAGTGTTTGGAAGCCCAAACCCTTATGGTCTCTAAGCTGAAGGCAGCCCAGAGGCAGCATGTCCTTGATCTGATCGTGGTGTGCCTGAGTGAGGGAGTGATCCAAGCTGGATGCAGAAGAGTCATCTTAATTTCTCTGATATTTGACTTCAGGTGACACCTCTTGGGTGTTGGTTTCCTAAAATTTGGATCTAGGAGGCGGCCTCTCCCTTTGCTTAAGGTTGCAGTCATTGCTGGTGTGGGATCATTTGTCCCACAGCTGGTGAGCAGAGCTGTTGCTCTCCTGAGCGTGCTGCACGTGGAGACAGAGCTTTGGACCCCCTTGCTAAAGACCACCCTGTGAGAGCCTGTCAGAAGCACTGCTGCGGTGTGCACGTGAGCTGGGCGCAGCTTAGGCTGAGCAGAACTAAGAGGTGAGCTGGGTTTGGTGCTGGGTGGTTGCTGGGAGGTGTCTCAGCAGAAAAGCCAGGCTGGGGTGTGCACGCTGTGTCAGTCCTCATCCCAGCTGGCAGTGAGAGTTGGAGGAGGGTGATGGGTGCTGCCTGCTCTCGCTGCTGCACCGAGTTTGTGGCACAGCAGCACAGTGGTGAGTGAGCTGGGAGGGGGACGGACTGCTGCTGTGCATGGCTAGGCCAGAGCTGGAGGTTTGTCCAACACGTGCGTCATGCTGGTGCAGCCATTGCAGCTGCAGCAGGAGTAGAAGACAAAGAAGTTTTCTTCGTGAGAGCAACACCAATGATTTGATTCAAATGTATAACTGCTATGAAGATGGTGAGGAACAGATCCACCTGAAAGACATGCTTGATCACATCAGGAATGAGCATGTGATCAAATAGAGCCAGCGTGGCTTTCCCAGGGGAAGGCCATGCCTAACCAGTCTGGCGGCCTTCTGTGATGGAGTGGCGGCATTTGTGGACAAAAGGAAGGAAACAGATGTCATTGACCTGGACTTGAGCAAGATCTTTGACATGGCCCTCCACCACATCCTTCTCTCTAAATTGGAGGGACGTGGATTTGACAGGTGGACCACCTGGTGGAGAAGGTATTGGTTGAAAGGCCACAGACAGAGGGTGGTGATTCATGGTTCTGTGTCCAGGTGGAGGCCGATACCAAGTGGTGTCATCCAGGAGTCTGTCTTGGGACCAGTGCTTTTTTACATCGTTATCAGGGACACCAGTGATGCAATCGAGTGCACCCTCTGCTGTTTGCTGAGGGTGCGTCTGACACAGCGGAAGGAAGGGATGCCATTCAGAGGGACCTCGCCCGAGAGGTTGGCCTAGGTGAATCTAATGAGGTTCAACACAGCAAAGTGCAAGGTTTTGCACTTGGGCTGGAGGAATCCCAGGCATTCCTACAGACTGGGAGGAGCGGTCCTTAAGAGAAGCCCCGCAGAGAAGGACCTGGGGGTCCTGGTGGATGAAGAAGAGAACGTGAGCCATCAGCGTGCTCTTGCAGCTCAGAGAGCAAATGGTACCCTGGGCTGCATCAGAAGAGGGGATGGCCAGCAGGGACAGGGAGGTGATTGATCTTCATGATCCTTGAGGTCCCCTCCAACCCGGGCCGTTCTATGATTCTGCGATTACACTCGCTGTCCGAAATAATGGCAGCTGTGCAGAAGCTGGATATATGTGGGGACAGCTCTTGTAAGCAGCTGATTTTAAGACCTTGCCCTAGTCGAGAGTCTAAATTGCGTGTCAGAAGAAAGCTGGGAAAGTGGTTATTGCTCATTATTTTTCATTTGCTGATTCTTTCTTTAGGGTTCCTTTTCAAAAGGAGATTTTGGTGATGGAAGCAGCTGAAGAAGGAACAAAACCAGCTCTTGCCAGGAGTGCTTGAAGTCCCTGTGGAGAGAAGCAAAGAACCTGGGCTTCCTCTGGGATGCTCCCCACCATGTCTCAGGAAGGAGACAGCTGCTGTTCCAATTTCTGCTCTGTGTGTGGAAAGGTACGCCTGGGTTTCTTCTGCTTGTTTTCTCTTTCTTGTTCTCTCTTTTAAGGAGAAGGGGTGGAGCAAGGGGAGACCCACTGGTCATTTGTTACCTCAAGAACAGGATGGATTCTGCATTCACCGTGAAAAACCTGGGCTAGTAGCACGGGCGTGTTTCAGGCTGGACTCTTCTTTTCCTGCTCAGTTTCCTTTTGGCTACAGGGAGACAGCTGTCGAAAGGTGTGTTTTCAAAGCCACTCTAGAAAACCGTGTTTCACTGTTGCAGGTGGTTCAGTGTGCTCTTGCAGTGTAGATGCGTTTGCTGTAGAATCTTAGTGGTTTCTGTTCCTAGGGGAGGACTGGGAGGAGGTAGTGAGAAGAGAATTCAATGCCTTGGGTGTATCTTAGTGAGAAATGTTGGCATGAGGTGCTGAAAGTCTTCAGCTGTAAAAGGACAGTGAGGCTCAGACTCCTTAACCTGCTGGAGCAGGGCGGAAGCAAGGAGTGGGCACTGCCCTCCCAAGTGCAGGCTGCACTTGGTTATGGTCTGCCAGGTCTCTGCTGCCCTGTGTTTCTTCTGAGAAGTTTGTTGGAGCTGCTTGGAGTAGTGAAGGGTGGGGAAGAAGTGCTGTTCAAGAGCTAAGGCTCTGCATGATAATTCTGGATGGATTGAACCACGGTGTCTGAAGACATAGCTTCCATCAGAATGATCCCAGCATTGTGCAAGTGTCTCAGCTGAACCCCCTGAGCAGGTGTCTGAGAGCACCCGCCTCCTCCAGCTGAGCCATAGGCAAGCTAACTGTGCCCAGGAATTACAGCTTATGCAGACTGAATATGCTTCCAAGTGTTTTCCTTAGTGATAAACAATGTCCCAGCACTCTGATATTCCATCTCCGGCACAATCTGGAGCATCTCTGCAAACCATGGGTGCCCCTTCCCACCCCCGTTTCTTCCTTTCTCTCTTTAGAATCAGTGTGGTGCAGTTCCCTGCGTTTGTGAGCAGCAGCCAGCAGGCCGCAAGAGATCCAGTTGCACCTTTAGCAGACAGAGGGATGTGATGGGGACAGACTGTCCTTACCGCCATGCAGAAGTGAGTTTTTCCCGTCCTCTATTAAGAAGTAGGAAAGAATAGAGTTTGAATGTTACTTCTGAGCAGGTGCTGTGCTGTAGGGGATGTCAGGTAACCATTTACTTGGGGGTGCGGGAAGGAGCAGTGCAAAGTGATGTATTAGTTTGTGTTTTGGCTGTTGAAGTGCAGTTCCATTTTGGGGAGCAAAAAGATGGGCTAATGTGGAAAACAGAAGGGAGAAGGCTAGTACCTGGACAGTGGGCTGAGCTTTGGTGACTGCAGCCATTTGCAGGAGAAGTTTTGCTGTTTTGCACAGTGGAGTTCAGAATGGGAGCTGATGATGAATGGGAGCTGCTGGAGAAACAGACTTCCATGGACAAGTTCCAGTGCCTCAATGACTTTCTTGTAGCGAGGCAGCAGTGATGCTGGAGGGCACGTGGTGAGTGCGTGGACAGGGTGGCACAAACGAGTGCGTGTGCTGAGGAGTTGGGCTGCACACAGGTGCAGACAAAGGGATGTTTGTGGTAGGTGTAGGCACGTCCGTGTTCCCAGGGATGGTTTGCACACGTCTGTGAATGCAAAGGAGGGCAGAAGATGCGGTGCGTGCATGAGGGTGTGCAAAGCAGGCAGGGTGGCACACAGGTGTGCGTGTGCACGTGGATAGGGGAAGGCTGGGGTTACAGGTTGACCTGTGCTGAGGTGAGTGGGGGCTCACGGTGTTGCTCAGTGGTAGATTTGTTCACACTGAGTGCTACCAGGAAACTCGCGCACCCTTTTTGTTTCAGCTGTGCCAGTGCTGTGATCCCTTGCTGCTGGGCTGGGGTGTTGGAAGGATGGTGTGCGTGCCGAGCTCCCATCTCTCTTGCAGGAATCAAGTGTAGAGCCAAAGGGATGTTTGGGCCAGGTGGCTGCAAGAAGGCTGGCTGTTTGGGATGGTGGTAGCTGATGGAAAATGGGTATTCCGTTCAGCTTTTAACAGAAGTCAGGGGTCCTACAGCAAGAATGACTAGGATCTCGAATGGCTTCAAACGTGCACACTGAGTACATCTGTCCTGCCATGCCATCTCTGCTTCTTTCTGATGAAAGCATTTTTACGACCACGTGTTGGGCCTGTTTGCTTGAAGAAGGAGAAATGTTAGGTACAGTTCTCACCGAGAACTTCTGCGTAATTTGAATCATGAGTGTTAGCACAGTTCTCCTACTACTAATGGCTTTCACTAAACCACGTCCCTCAACACAACATTCAGTCGTTCCTTGAACACCCCCAGCGTCGGTGACTCCACCAGCTCCCTGGGCAGTCCATTCCAGTGCTTGGCCACCCTTTCTGAGAAGTAATATTTCCTAATGTCCAGCCTGAATCTCCTCTGCTGCAGCTTGAAACCATTCCCTCTAGTTCTGTCAATAATGACACAAGAGGACAGGCCGTCCCCCAGCTCACTACAACCTCCCTTCAGGAAGTTATATTGAGCAAGAAGGTCTCCCCTGAGCCATCTCTTCTCCAGGCTGAGCATTCCCAGCTCCTGCAGCCTCTCCTCATATGGCCCCATTGTGCTCCAGAGCCCTCACCAGCTTTGTTGCCCTTCTTTGAACACGTTCCAAAGCCTCAGTGTCTTTCTTGCACTGAGGGGTCCAAAACTGGAAACAGAACTTGAGTTGCAGCATCACCAGTGCCGAGTACAGGGGGACAGTCACCTCTCCGCTCCTGCTGGCAGTGCTGTTTCTGGCGCAAAATGAATGTAAGTGTCACATGTGTAACATCCTTTTTGATGGAGTTCTCTGACGGGAGTCCAATGGATTTGAGACCTGACTTGAAGCCTGTGGGCATCACCCAGGAGTTGGAGTGCCAGGATTAGGCCAGGGAACAGGAACCTCTTTGGTGGTTATTAACTCCCACCTTTTTTGGTCAGGAATCTATGTATGTATTTTTGTTGTTTTTTTTTTCATGCAAAGAAGAGACCAGTGAAGCTGTGAGGTGTCTAGAGCACAAGTCTTATGGGGAGCTTCTTATGGAACTGGGATGATTTAGTCTGGAAGAGAGGAGGCTCAGGGAGGACCTTATCATTCTGTACGATTACCTGAAGAGAGGTTATGTGGAGGTGAGGGTTGTCCTGCTCTTCTCCCATGTAAGTAGTGACAGGAGTGGAAGGAACAACCTCAGGTTGTATGAGGGGAGATTCAGCTTGGATGTTAAGAAAACCATCTCCAAATGGGTGCTCAGACGCTGGAGGCATCTGCTGGCTGAGCGCTTTGTTGGGTGAGCATCACACTGCTGGAAAGCACGCAGCTGTTGTCTCTGCGAACAGCCCCATCCGTGGGGACTGGTGGCTTTTTCATGTTACCCTTGTGTTTCAAGTCCTACATCCAGTTACTCGTGCTGTTTGAAAGCACCATCTTAGAGGCAGCCTTGATTTCTGCAGCTGCGAGCTTTGTGCCACGGGAGCTCCCCTGCTTCTCCCTGGGATGGGCGACCGAATGGAAGGCCCAGCAGAAGTCTGGGTAGGTGATATCACTTGCTGTTCCTTTCCCCACCCGTGCCAGGAGAAGCAGGGAATGGGACTGGGGGACATCCCAGCGGTGGGATCCTGCCTCAGCAGAACTGAATGGCTGTTCTGATCCATGTATTTTAACCTGAGTGGATCTGACACTAACAAGAGAGGCGAGGGGCCTGTGGGAAAAAAAATGTATGTGCCACAATGTGTGCTATAATGTAAACCATGAGGTGGGTCAGAGTGGAGCACAGGCTTGGGTGCATCTGATTCAGGAGCAGGGACACGCAATGCTCATCTTGGGTGTCTGGCTGACAACAAGAGCAGAGAGGTAAGTTTCACAGGGTCGCGTGCCCATTTTATTTTCTTTTTCATTCATGATGCATAGAGGCGTTACCCAGACAAAGTGAGCATTTGTCAGCTGGACTTGCTAGAAATGACCTAGGCAGTGAAATGGGTTTGAAGCATCCCAAAGAGCCCTGCAAAAGAATGCTGAGAGTTAACCTGGCACCCTCCTTTGGAAACCTCCGGTGTCTGTCAGCTCTTCAGCTGTGCCCAAACACCTCCCATTGCGCTGCCACACCAGGACGTAATTCCAACCCCACCCTGAGTTCTGGAATGTTGTGGTGCCGTGTTGGAATCACATGTGACCAGGGGGTCTTGCCTCCCCCCCTTGTGGGGGGTCATGGTGGACCAGGCTGGTGGCTGTTGGTGATGTCATAAGCAGCTGGCATGTGGAGAGGAGTGGTGTGTTCTATGTTCCTTTGTGGGCGTGTAGGAGTTCGGAGTGGTTGTTTGGCTTGTTGTTCTTGTGCCTTTAGTGCCTTTGTTTGAGTACCATCGTGCGCAGCATCCTGTAGGTAAGCTGAGCCGGCGTGGGATGGACGGGTGGGCAGTGAGGTGTTGAGAAGTGCTGGCTGTCGGAGCTCCCAGCACCGTATTGCTTACTCTTGCGCATCAGACGTCATTTTCCCCCGGTAGACACGTCCCAAAGGGGGTATTCATAAAAGTACCACCCGTCCCATGCTTCTTCAGCCGTCTTCTTTGCTCAGTTGTGGAAGCAGAGTAAAGCTGCTGGGCGGACAGGCATCACATAGCCTGAGACTCAGCATGTCTTGCAGCAAGTGGATGGGACAGTTGTGCTGTGTGCTTTATTCCATGGCTGTCTTATTCCTGCTCACTGACCTGCTCTTTCTCTCTCCTCTGCCCACCCTCTGCCCACTGCCTTGGTGCAGCTTTTGCTCTCATAAGATCTGAGCAGAGTGACCAGGAACTGCTGCAGATAGCCTGAGGTGATCTCGTTGCCAGGTACGTGCCATCTTTTGTCCCACCACGTCGTTTTGCATGCCGTGGGTTTCTTCACTGCCCTCCAGCTCAGCCCTCAGAAGAGTGCTGTCTAATGCCCTGCTGTCGCACTGTCAGAGCGCTCTGGGCGAATGCATCTGCTGCTCTGTGCCAGAGTCCCCATCTGCTGGCAGAGGGATAGCAACTTGGTACAGCACTGCCTCAGAGGCTGTCACGTTTGAATTTACTGAAGCAAGGGGTAGTTTCTCGAACACTTGCCTATGCCGCAGGGTATGCAAGGGTAGCTCTGAAGAAGTCCCTCCATACTGTGCTGGGTGAATAGAGAAAACAGAAGTGTGTTTCTGCTCTGTTCCAGCTTGTCACACCTGCTGGGATGGGCAACGCATGCAGCGAGATCAGATGTGAGCCCGAGGTAGCGGGCACGGAGGTACAGTATGAAGCTCTGACTTGTCTTTGTTCCCTGTGTTGAGCTAGCAGAGGGAGCTGCAGATGTACTCTCCTACAGGAAAGAGTGGGCCAAAGGGGGCCAGGCCACCTGTCCACGCCAGTGCCATTGCTGATGAGTCTGTGTAGAGAGAGATGCATCTTTGCATGGCCTGGCGATCCTGCTGCATGCCAGGAAGAGAAACAACTGTGATGAGAAGTGCAGCTCCTTCTGAAGTGCTCCTGAGCAGGAGGGAGCGCATTTCCTGCAGCTTTCTCTGCAGATGTGCTCCTCACCTTGAAATCCTCCTGGTTTGTCCTCAGCTCCTGACCACGGCCTGTGCTCTGTTTTGCAGGCTGATAACATGTGGAAGCCGCAGCTGGTGCGTGCGGAGTCATCTTTCAACGTGCCAGCGATTGCGGCAGCCCATGTTATTAAGCGTTACGTCGCCCAGGGGCCGGATGAAGTCTCCCTGGAGGTAAGCAGTTACAGGCGTTCCTTGTTGTCATGCACGGGAGAGTAGTCTAGGGTGTGAACGGCTCAGGAATATTCACAGACACCTTCAGAATGTCTCGTGAGGTGAAGCTTCGAAGGTTCGGTTCCAGCTTAGACTTGCGCTGGGTCAGGAGGAGTTCAGCCATCTCTCCAGTATGGTTGGATTGGGCATTTGAACCTTGTAATCAAGCAGATCCTGCCCAGTATGGGAGCCTGGTCTCTGAGCAACAGCAGACGGGTGTGTGAAGTGTGCAGATGTGTTCAGGAAGCCCTGCTAACCGATGCCCGTGGTTAAAGTGGAGCTCTTCCATAGCCTTTGGCAGAGAGCCTGCTGATTTTGAGACCTGTTTCCTACTGCACAGCTGTACTGTGTATGTTGTGTGACCCTTGTACCTCCAAGTTCAGTTTTAGAAGGGAAAATGCCTTGGGGCTGCATTGGTGCAATTGCTGTCTAGCTTTAGGATATTCTGTGGCGCAGAAGAAGGCAGTTATTTGAGCTGTGCTTTCCTGCCAGCTGTGCTGAAGCTGGGATTGACGTTTCAATCTCTTGCAGGTGGGAGACTTGGTGTGCATTATTGATATGCCACCAAAGGAGCTGAGCCCCCGGTGGAGAGGCAAGCGTGGCTTTCAGGTAGGCACATGCTTTCGACTAGAGAGCCCAACTTCAGTAGAGTCAGGAATATCAGCTTGGAGCTGCTCTGCCTGCACAGGATGGCTTCCGGATGCAAACGGTTGCCCTGTGTCGCTGTCAGGGGACGTTCCCTTGGGCTCTGGGCTCAGGCTAATGCCCTCCTCTCTTTTTGTTCTTGTTACAGGTTGGGTTTTTCCCTGGTGAGTGCGTGGAGCTCATCAGTGGAAAAGTTCCCGAGTCCCTCATCAATTCATTGCCAAAGCCAGGTACACATGTTACATTTGACAATGCGGGTTAGTAAAATGGGGTCAGAGCGTGGCTTTCAGGGGGTTCGTTAATGCTAGCGTTGAGCAAGATTAGCAACAGGACTGCATTAAGGTCCATGGGAACACGCAGAGATCTGTCCCAATCCCACTGTGTTTATTGTTGGGCTTGGGGAAGTCACAGAATCCTCCTGGAATGGCTTGGGATTGGCAGGGGCCTAAAGGATCATCCTCAGGCTCCATGGCCTCTGCCTCAGTCTGGGTCGGCAGCCGACGCATTTAGCAGGAGTCGAGAGCAGGCTGTCCGGGGCCCCTTCTGACCTGGCCTTGGGCACGTGCAGGGACGGGGAAAATCCGTTCTTGCGTGTCCTTGTTGGGAATGTTCTTCCCGATGTTCCGTGCTCGGTCGAAGGCGTTACGCTCAGCCTCGTCCAACCGAGCCAAGCCTGAAATGAACTGGTTTCTTTGTTTTGTTTCTTTGCAGTGCCGAGGAAACGGGGCAAGCTCAGCACCTTCCTTCGTTCGGTGGTGAAGGCTCGCCCCAGGAGATCGGAGCAGCCGGAGCCAGCGAAGGAAGGGGTGTTTGGGTGTGACCTGGGGGAGCACCTTCTCCGCTCTGGCCGTGATGGTAAGGAACAGCCCATTGCTGAGATCTCCCTCCGCTGGGCATCTAAAGATAAAAGGGAGATCATATCCAACAATTGTTTCAGTCTGAAAACATAGGAAGCCTTCTGGCCAAACAGAGCATCCTGCATCCTTTTCCTAGCTCTTCTGGACTTGAGATTGCATTCCTCCATTCCCCAGGGAGCTGTGATGGGACTTGCAGTGTCTGTGGTTTTGCCAGAATTACTTTCTCCAGGCTGTTGATTGGTGGTGGCATTTCTGGAAAGCCAAGAACACGTCTCTGTGCAGTTTCCTCACAGCTGTCTCTGCCAGCTTTCTCCTCTAAGGAGGAAGCAAGCGGTGGCCCGGCTGGGCTTACTGGGTGGGATGTGAGAAGAGCAGGGCCTGAAGCAGGACTTGAGTAAGAAGCTGAGCTAACCGCTGGCTCTTGTTCTGTAGTCCCCCAGGTCCTGCAGAGCTGCGCCGAGTTCATTGAGCAGCATGGCGTGGTGCAGGGGATCTACCGCCTGTCCGGCATGGCGTCCAGGATCCAGCGCCTACGGTAAGAGTGCTGCGACTGACACAGCTGTCAGCAGGGGCACGTGCCATGCTGCGGGCGTTCAGAGGAACCCCTTCCTTTTCTTGACTGTATTCTGTGTGGCTTTGGACTTGCTTTCCTCTTTCTCAAAGCCCTCTGCCCAATCCTGTGTCCTTCTCTGCAGCCATGAGTTTGAGTTGGAGCAGGTTCCCGAGCTCAGCGTCCGAGACATTCACAGCGTGAGCTCCCTCTGCAAGATGTACTTCAGGGAGCTCCCGAACCCTCTGCTGACCGAGCAGCTGTATGCCAAGTTCTCGGTAAGCTCAGGGCAATGTCTTGGAAATGACACTCACCTCTCCCCTGGGCGTCCTGGCTGATGGTTGCAGCAGTGCCCCAGCTCCGAGGTCTTATTTCTGTTAGCCCCATGAGGCATGTCTTTGCCACATCCTGCCTCAGGCTGATGCCACTTTTGGTGGTGCCAGGAGGTGCTTATTTAAGCTATTCACGACGCTTGGAAGAATTCCCTTCCCTTTGCTATTCCCGCCTGGTGTCTGAATCCCTTCCTGCCTTTTTCCAGGACGCTGTTTGCGCTGCGACGGAGGAGGAGCGGCTGCTCAGCATGCAGGATGCCATCCAGCAGCTGCCCGCTCCTCACTACAGGTCAGTGCTGCGCTCGGTCTGCTGAGTTCAGCCCTGCTGCCTTTCAGAGGGCCATGATGCGATTCCAGGTGTTGCCTCACGCTGGCAGCATCATGCCTGTGCACGCTGAAGCGGCTGAAGGCTGCGTCGGGTCGGTTGATTGGGTCAGTTCCTTGGTACGGGGGCACGGTTGGTGCAGCCGATGGCTGCGGCTGTGCTGTGCTGGGGCTTGGTGCTGCAGTGTGGTGGCATTGGGAATGTTTTACCTACTTCATATTCAGGGACGGTAGCAATGACAACAACCGGCATGAAGTGAGGTTTGTTTTGTGCGCTGCAGCACGGCTTGCTTTTTGGTGCTGAACATCTGCCCCTCTTGTTTTCCAGGACGCTGGAATACCTTATGAGACACTTGGCGTCTCTGGCCGGGAACTGCTCCATCACCAACATGCATGCTCAGAACTTGGCGATAGTGTGGGCTCCAAACCTCTTAAGGTAAACTTCCGTTTCAACACGATGCTTACTTCTGCTCTGGCCCAACCCCAGGGGCACAATTTCCAGGTGACAGTTTCTACTCACTTGTTTAGCTGGGACTGCTGTGTCCCTGATCATCCAGGAGAATTTTGTCAGTGGCATCGCTGATTGCCCACTGCGGAAGTCTCCAGAGCCCAACTTGTCAGGTTTTGGCTACAGAAATTCAGACTGGGGGAAATGATCCTGGGGAAATGACTTGTAAGATCTGCCTTTTCTTCAGATCCCAGCAGAGCCAGTCCGCCTGCGCCAGCGGAGAAGCTGCGTGCAAGGAGCTGCAGACGCAGTCAGATGTTGTGGAGTTCCTCATCAGCCACACAGACGTCCTCTTCCCCTCCAAATCCACGCCAGCCGTGGGAGAGAGGGCAGGTGAGCGTCTTCCTCCATTAGCTTGATCTTGATCTGACACCTTGATCCAAGCCAGGCCTTCTCCAAGACCTTTGAAAATGCTTTTTCTGTCGAGGAGACAGCAGGCTTCTGGGTTTAGATTAGAATATGGTGCCCCGTTCCTGGGTCCTGAGAGTGTCCAAACCCAAAGCTTCCATGGAGAAAACCGTCACTGCCGTTCAGATGTTTTGCAAGCAGGTGAAGCTTGATTGAAGTGTGGCAGCAAAGCTTTCCGAGGTCCCTGCCCCCTAGTTTTTCTAGGTTTTTTGTTTGCCTGTTTCGATACAGTGAGCTGCTCTTAATTGTGGCTGTGTCCTTTGCCACGAGCATACCTCTGAGCACACGGTTCTTTTGAGCTCCTCTTCTTCCAGTGGCTCTGATAAGCAAGTCTGAGAGAAATGCAGAACTGGGATGGCTGTGCGGCTGCCTTCTGATCCTCCCTCTTACCTGTGGTTTCCCCTTGCAGGGCACAGCTCTCTGGACGGGCCCAAGTCTGTGTGGGTGTCTCCTCCATCCACAAAGCTGCTCACGCTGCAGGAGGCACAGGCTGAGAGGAGAGGCCAGAGCAGCTCTCCTGCTGCGACACAGAGCAGCAACACCGAGGTGGAGGAAGGCCCCACAGCTGTAATGAGGAACTTCCACACGGTCATTGATTCTCCATCGGAAAGGTAAAGAGGACTTCCCTTTCCAGCCGCTATCATCATTGGTCGGGTGGGTTTGCCAGGAACGGGCAACTGTCGGCAAGGGCTCGGAGCAGCTCTTCCCTCACCCTGCACCACGACTGACAGCACGCTCTGCTTTCTCTCTCCAGACCAAGTTCTCACAGCAAGAGGACGGAGTCACCAGCTGGCAGTTGGCGTTCCTGTTTCTGTCTGGGCAAACCATCCCCTGCAGCCAAACGCCAACTGCAGCTCAGTGCCAGGGATCCCTCAGAAGCACAAGTCGTGGTCCTGGCAGGTAAGGGTGCAAATCCAGCTTTCAAAGCACTGCTTGTCAGCAGCACAGGTAGGATTCATGCTTTCAGTGGGCTTGTACCTCCTTCTGGCGCTCGAGCCTGTGCCTGACATCTTTGGTTCACCCCTGTCTTTCCCAAATGAGTCTCTTGTCAACACAAGAGCTGGACCTGCACGAGGATCACTGTCAAGACAGTGACACTGTTGCTAGAAGCCTATTTGCTTCTGCCCACCACCACTACGTAGCCAGATGTCAAGAACCTCTTTCATGATTCATCTTGTGAACGTTTGACACTAACCGCTGTCCATCTACTCCTTCCTAGGTGACCCGAGCCCTCGTGTGTCCCGAAGACGCAGGGCATGCTACGACAGCGCATCCTGTGCTTCCATCAATGAAGAGCTGTTAGGAAGCACAGGGTGCTGCATTTCAGTGGAGAGCCTTCCATATGGCACCATCAATGCAGACAAGAACATCATCGTCGTTGAAGCCCTCGTTCATCCCATCCCTCCGGAAGCTGCTGACCTGAGCCTGCCAGACACCACAGGCACCAGCGTGGATTGGGACCCAGTGCAGGGGTCCCAGGACAGCCCAGCCCAAGCACAGCCCGAGTGCCCCGACAGCAGCACCACCATGCAGGCTCAGGTCAGCAACACCGAGGAGAAGCCGAGCCTCTTGGAGGGGGGTGTAGAATCAGGCCACCAGTGCCAGGCTCCAAGCAACAGCACGAGCTCTGAGTTACTCTCTCCTTAACAACAGAGGATTGGTCCCATCTTAAAGCCTGGACCTCTCACGCCCTCCTTTGTCCCATTGAATAAAGGCACGCTCGTGCTCAATCAACACTTTGGCTGCATTCCGATTCTTCATTCACAGGGACTGGGATGAATGCAAGAAACAGCAAGGCAGCTCAGCTTGCAGTGCTCTGGCTGTGGGGTGCGTGCAGCCGAGCTCTGGGTGTGTTCCCATTTTGCCTGACTTTGGGATGCCTGCAGCGAGAGCTCTGCTACCATTTTTTATCCTAGCATCCTGGAACTGCTCATGAAAACTCCAAGCCTCCTGGCTGCGGCTTTGTGATGCTTTTCAGTGCTTTTTCTTTATTGCTTTTTGGATGCTCTAACACCTCTGTCCTCTCGTCGTTTCCATTCCCGGCTCCCACCTCTGAGCCAGCCCTGCAGATCATCTCCAGCCCTGCCATCATGGCGCTGCGGCAGGAGGAGCTCACCCTGACCAACATCAGGCAGTGCTGCCTGCCTCTCTCACTCTCTAGACCAAGTGTAACTACGCTGTTGTGGAGACAAATGCTTTCTGTCACATCCTCCATCCCCGCAGCCATTTACTGGTAGGCGGCTCTTGCAGAAGAAGATTCAAGCAGCAGGACCTTTTGCCCAACTACAGCACACGAATGCTACAAAAGCAGAAACAACCCGCAAGCTCTGAGTCTGTGAGTCTGCACAGGCACGCACCGACTGCGTTTGATGGTACCCCCCATCCTTGATTTCCTTCCCTGCTTCTTGTCTGATGGCACTGCTGAGCCAGGAACAAGCTGCCCGGCGTGGCAGAGCGTGGTGCAGAGCTGTGCTGGGACCTCCTCCCCTTCCTCTGCTGCAGCTTGGCGTGCAACCTCACCCACTTCTCTGACAGACCTGCTGATCCCATCGGGAAGCTCTGGCACGGGATGTGCCTCCAACCCAAAGCTCCTTCCCACCTCCCAAGGGAAAGCAAAGCAACCCGAGCATCGCCAACAAACCTGCCCAGCAGACAGCAGGGAATGCAAACAGCTTCTGGCTGCTCCCCTGCACTCCCATCCTAAGTAAGAGACCCCACGAGGACTGGCTGGGAAATCAGTGCATGACACACGTGAGTGTGCACAGGATTGTGCAAAGCAGTGGGGTTCCACCAGTGTGTGTGTATTTGTGCACAGATGCTGTTGCACACGTTTGTGTTCATGAGTGTACAAACCAGTGGGGTTGCTCAGGTCTGTGCATGTCAGTGGGTATGTGAGCAAGGACAAGCACGCACATATATGTGCGTGCACAGGGGTGTGTAAAGGTTGGAGCTGTGCAAAGACATTGTGGTACCGGTGTGTGTGTGCACTTTGGGAGTGAAAGGAAGGGGTTGCGCGTGTGTCTGTGTGTGTGCGCACAGGGCTGCACTAAGGGATGTGGTTGCGTGAGTGTGTGTGAGCACATGGATAGTGCGTGGATGCGGTGGCACCAATGTGTGCTTGCACAGGGGTGTGCTGAGGAGTTGGGTTGCACACAGGTGCACACACAGGGATGTTTGTGGTAGCTGTAGGCAGCTCTGAGCAAGTTTTTCTGAGCAAGTTCCCATCTCTTTTCCATTCCTTTGCCCCTCAGAACGGTTTTCCAGTGGCTCTCGTCCAAGAATTCTTGGAACAGCCTGCGGCTGGCTCTCCTGAAGCTCAGGGTCCTGACTTTGCTTTTGGCCAGGCCCGCATTCCTCGAGATGAGGAACTCTAGGAGGGCATGGTCACTACAGGCCTGACCACCTCCAGACTTAAGCCCTGCTGTGCACCGTGTCCAGTAATGCTTCCCTTCTGCTTGGTGTGCTTAATGCTTGGGCCACACAGTTCATCTCTGTGCACTCCAGCAGTCTCTCAGACAGCTTGCAGCCAGCCATGCTGATTTCCCAGCCTGACTGGAATCCCCCATCAAGTTAAGAGTCAGTGAGCGCGGTGCTTCTGGTAGCTGCAGTAAGCAGGGCCCATCAACAGGCGCCCTTCACCGGGCGGCCTGGAGCAGACCCTCACCTCCAGAAGCCCACGATTGGTTCAGTCATTAATTTGACCTGCAAGTTCTCCATGTGATCATGGCTGTTCTTAGTCCTTAGCAGTCAGCTTCTTCATATAGAGGGCAAATCCCTTGCCCTCCTGAATTCCACAGTAACAATCACGTCTGCTTTGTGTCAGGCTTTTGTTTTCTTTTTTTTAGTTATTACTATTCTTTTCCCATTTACTAGGTAGGAAAGCTACTTTCTGAGCCAGGAGAAGAAGAAGTGCAACAGGCAACAATCTTCCTTGCACTACGCAGTTTGCATGAGTAGCCAAGTGCTCCTGAGGTCATGTGTGCTGCAGAGCTGACCTTGGTGGCAGGGGCCGTGTCTTCATTTTCTACCTGCCCCGTGGGAACATAAGAAGACTATTCAGAGCAGGAGCTGCAGAGCAGGATGAACGGCATGAGAAGGTAAGGCTGGGAACCAAGGAGGCAGCTTTTGTGTCGGGCAGCAGTGATGCAGGGGGCTCCCCAGCAGGAAGCTGGCTCATCCAAACGCTTGCTGAGTGTTTGGAAGCCCAAACCCTTATGGTCTCTAAGCTGAAGGCAGCCCAGAGGCAGCATGTCCTTGATCTGATCGTGGTGTGCCTGAGTGAGGGAGTGATCCAAGCTGGATGCAGAAGAGTCATCTTAATTTCTCTGATATTTGACGTCAGATGACACCTCTTGGGTGTTGGTTTCTTAAAATTTGGATCTAGGAGGCGGCCTCTCCCTTTGCTTAAGGTTGCAGTCATTGCTGGTGTGGGATCATTTGTCCCACAGCTGGTGAGCAAAGCTGTTGCTCTCCTGAGCGTGCTGCACGTGGAGACAGAGCTTTGGACCCCCTTGCTAAAGACCACCCTGTGAGAGCCTGTCAGAAGCACTGCTGCGGTGTGCACGTGAGCTGGGCGCAGCTTAGGCTGAGCAGAACTAAGAGGTGAGCTGGGTTTGGTGCTGGGTGGTTGCTGGGAGGTGTCTCAGCAGAAAAGCCAGGCTGGGGTGTGCACGCTGTGTCAGTCCTCATCCCAGCTGGCAGTGAGAGTTGGAGGAGGGTGATGGGTGCTGCCTGCTCTCGCTGCTGCACCGAGTTTGTGGCACAGCAGCACAGTGGTGAGTGAGCTGGGAGGGGGACGGACTGCTGCTGTGCATGGCTAGGCCAGAGCTGGAGGTTTGTCCAACACGTGCGTCATGCTGGTGCAGCCATTGCAGCTGCAGCAGGAGTGGAAGACAAAGAAGTTTTCTTCGTGAGAGCAACACCAATGATTTGATTCAAATGTATAACTGCTGTGAAGATGGTGAGGAACAGATCCACCTGAAAGACATGCTTGATCACATCAGGAATGAGCATGTGATCAAATAGAGCCAGCATGGCTTTCCCAGGGGAAGGCCATGCCTAACCAGTCTGGCGGCCTTCTGTGATGGAGTGGCGGCATTTGTGGACAAAAGGAAGGAAACAGATGTCATTGACCTGGACTTGAGCAAGATCTTTGACATGGCCCTCCACCACATCCTTCTCTCTAAATTGGAGGGACGTGGATTTGACAGGTGGACCACCTGGTGGAGAAGGTATTGGTTGAAAGGCCACAGACAGAGGGTGGTGATTCATGGTTCTGTGTCCAGGTGGAGGCCGATACCAAGTGGTGTCATCCAGGAGTCTGTCTTGGGACCAGTGCTTTTTTACATCGTTATCAGGGACACCAGTGATGCAATCGAGTGCACCCTCTGCTGTTTGCTGAGGGTGCGTCTGACACAGCAGAAGGAAGGGATGCCATTCAGAGGGACCTCGCCCGAGAGGTTGGCCTAGGTGAATCTAATGAGGTTCAACACAGCAAAGTGCAAGGTTTTGCACTTGGGCTGGAGGAATCCCAGGCATTCCTACAGACTGGGAGGAGCGGTCCTTAAGAGAAGCCCCGCAGAGAAGGACCTGGGGGTCCTGGTGGATGAAGAAGAGAACGTGAGCCATCAGCGTGCTCTTGCAGCTCAGAGAGCAAATGGTACCCTGGGCTGCATCAGAAGAGGGGATGGCCAGCAGGGACAGGGAGGTGATTGATCTTCATGATCCTTGAGGTCCCCTCCAACCCGGGCCGTTCTATGGTTCTGTGATTACACTCACTGTCCGAAATAATGGCAGCTGTGCAGAAGCTGGATATATGTGGGGACAGCTCTTGTAAGCAGCTGATTTTAAGACCTTGCCCTAGTCGAGAGTCTAAATTGCGTGTCAGAAGAAAGCTGGGAAAGTGGTTATTGCTCATTATTTTTCATTTGCTGATTCTTTCTTTAGGGTTCCTTTTCAAAAGGAGATTTTGGTGATGGAAGCAGCTGAAGAAGGAACAAAACCAGCTCTTGCCAGGAGTGCATGAAGTCCCTGTGGAGAGAAGCAAAGAACCTGGGCTTCCTCTGGGATGCTCCCCACCATGTCTCAGGAAGGAGACAGCTGCTGTTCCAATTTCTGCTCTGTGTGTGGAAAGGTACGCCTGGGTTTCTTCTGCTTGTTTTCTCTTTCTTTTTCTCTCTTTTAAGGAGAAGGGGTGGAGCAAGGGGAGACCCACTGGTCATTTGTTACCTCAAGAACAGGATGGATTCTGCATTCACCGTGAAAAACCTGGGCTAGTAGCACGGGCGTGTTTCAGGCTGGACTCTTCTTTTCCTGCTCAGTTTCCTTTTGGCTACAGGGAGACAGCTGTCGAAAGGTGTGTTTTCAAAGCCACTCTAGAAAACCGTGTTTCACTGTTGCAGGTGGTTCAGTGTGCTCTTGCAGTGTAGATGCGTTTGCTGTAGAATCTTAGTGGTTTCTGTTCCTAGGGGAGGACTGGGAGGAGGTAGTGAGAAGAGAATTCAATGCCTTGGGTGTATCTTAGTGAGAAATGTTGGCATGAGGTGCTGAAAGTCTTCAGCTGTAAAAGGACAGTGAGGCTCAGACTCCTTAACCTGCTGGAGCAGGGCGTAAGCAAGGAGTGGGCACTGCCCTCCCAAGTGCAGGCTGCACTTGGTTATGGTCTGCCAGGTCTCTGCTGCCCTGTGTTTCTTCTGAGAAGTTTGTTGGAGCTGCTTGGAGTAGTGAAGGGTGGGGAAGAAGTGCTGTTCAAGAGCTAAGGCTCTGCATGATAATTCTGGATGGATTGAACCACGGTGTCTGAAGACATAGCTTCCATCAGAATGATCCCAGCATTGTGCAAGTGTCTCAGCTGAACCCCCTGAGCAGGTGTCTGAGAGCACCCGCCTCCTCCAGCTGAGCCATAGGCAAGCTAACTGTGCCCAGGAATTACAGCTTATGCAGACTGAATATGCTTCCAAGTGTTTTCCTTAGTGATAAACAATGTCCCAGCACTCTGATATTCCATCTCCGGCACAATCTGGAGCATCTCTGCAAACCATGGGTGCCCCTTCCCACCCCCGTTTCTTCCTTTCTCTCTTTAGAATCAGTGTGGTGCAGTTCCCTGCGTTTGTGAGCAGCAGCCAGCAGGCCGCAAGAGATCCAGTTGCACCTTTAGCAGACAGAGGGATGTGATGGGGACAGACTGTCCTTACCGCCATGCAGAAGTGAGTTTTTCCCGTCCTCTATTAAGAAGTAGGAAAGAATAGAGTTTGAATGTTACTTCTGAGCAGGTGCTGTGCTGTAGGGGATGTCAGGTAACCATTTACTTGGGGGTGCGGGAAGGAGCAGTGCAAAGTGATGTATTAGTTTGTGTTTTGGCTGTTGAAGTGCAGTTCCATTTTGGGGAGCAAAAAGATGGGCTAATGTGGAAAACAGAAGGGAGAAGGCTAGTACCTGGACAGTGGGCTGAGCTTTGGTGACTGCAGCCATTTGCAGGAGAAGTTTTGCTGTTTTGCACAGTGGAGTTCAGAATGGGAGCTGATGATGAATGGGAGCTGCTGGAGAAACAGACTTCCATGGACAAGTTCCAGTGCCTCAATGACTTTCTTGTAGCGAGGCAGCAGTGATGCTGGAGGGCACGTGGTGAGTGCGTGGACAGGGTGGCACAAACGAGTGCGTGTGCTGAGGAGTTGGGCTGCACACAGGTGCAGACAAAGGGATGTTTGTGGTAGGTGTAGGCACGTCCGTGTTCCCAGGGATGGTTTGCACACGTCTGTGAATGCAAAGGAGGGCAGAAGATGCGGTGCGTGCATGAGGGTGTGCAAAGCAGGCAGGGTGGCACACAGGTGTGCGTGTGCACGTGGATAGGGGAAGGCTGGGGTTACAGGTTGACCTGTGCTGAGGTGAGTGGGGGCTCACGGTGTTGCTCAGTGGTAGATTTGTTCACACTGAGTGCTACCAGGAAACTCGCGCACCCTTTTTGTTTCAGCTGTGCCAGTGCTGTGATCCCTTGCTGCTGGGCTGGGGTGTTGGAAGGATGGTGTGCGTGCCGAGCTCCCATCTCTCTTGCAGGAATCAAGTGTAGAGCCAAAGGGATGTTTGGGCCAGGTGGCTGCAAGAAGGCTGGCTGTTTGGGATGGTGGTAGCTGATGGAAAATGGGTATTCCGTTCAGCTTTTAACAGAAGTCAGGGGTCCTACAGCAAGAATGACTAGGATCTCGAATGGCTTCAAACATGCACACTGAGTACATCTGTCCTGCCATGCCATCTCTGCTTCTTTCTGATGAAAGCATTTTTACGACCACGTGTTGGGCCTGTTTGCTTGAAGAAGGAGAAATGTTAGGTACAGTTCTCACCGAGAACTTCTGCGTAATTTGAATCATGAGTGTTAGCACAGTTCTCCTACTACTAATGGCTTTCACTAAACCACGTCCCTCAACACAACATTCAGTCGTTCCTTGAACACCCCCAGCGTCGGTGACTCCACCAGCTCCCTGGGCAGTCCATTCCAGTGCTTGGCCACCCTTTCTGAGAAGTAATATTTCCTAATGTCCAGCCTGAATCTCCTCTGCTGCAGCTTGAAACCATTCCCTCTAGTTCTGTCAATAATGACACAAGAGGACAGGCCGTCCCCCAGCTCACTACAACCTCCCTTCAGGAAGTTATATTGAGCAAGAAGGTCTCCCCTGAGCCATCTCTTCTCCAGGCTGAGCATTCCCAGCTCCTGCAGCCTCTCCTCATATGGCCCCATTGTGCTCCAGAGCCCTCACCAGCTTTGTTGCCCTTCTTTGAACACGTTCCAAAGCCTCAGTGTCTTTCTTGCACTGAGGGGTCCAAAACTGGAAACAGAACTTGAGTTGCAGCATCACCAGTGCCGAGTACAGGGGGACAGTCACCTCTCCGCTCCTGCTGGCAGTGCTGTTTCTGGCGCAAAATGAATGTGTCACATGTGTAACATCCTTTTTGATGGAGTTCTCTGACGGGAGTCCAATGGATTTGAGACCTGACTTGAAGCCTGTGGGCATCACCCAGGAGTTGGAGTGCCAGGATTAGGCCAGGGAACAGGAACCTCTTTGGTGGTTATTAACTCCCACCTTTTTTGGTCAGGAATCTATGTATGTATTTTTGTTGTTTTTTTTTTCATGCAAAGAAGAGACCAGTGAAGCTGTGAGGTGTCTAGAGCACAAGTCTTATGGGGAGCTTCTTATGGAACTGGGATGATTTAGTCTGGAAGAGAGGAGGCTCAGGGAGGACCTTATCATTCTGTACGATTACCTGAAGAGAGGTTATGTGGAGGTGAGGGTTGTCCTGCTCTTCTCCCATGTAAGTAGTGACAGGAGTGGAAGGAACAACCTCAGGTTGTATGAGGGGAGATTCAGCTTGGATGTTAAGAAAACCATCTCCAAATGGGTGCTCAGACGCTGGAGGCATCTGCTGGCTGAGTGCTTTGTTGGGTGAGCATCACACTGCTGGAAAGCACGCAGCTGTTGTCTCTGCGAACAGCCCCATCCGTGGGGACTGGTGGCTTTTTCATGTTACCCTTGTGTTTCAAGTCCTACATCCAGTTACTCGTGCTGTTTGAAAGCACCATCTTAGAGGCAGCCTTGATTTCTGCAGCTGCGAGCTTTGTGCCACGGGAGCTCCCCTGCTTCTCCCTGGGATGGGCGACCGAATGGAAGGCCCAGCAGAAGTCTGGGTAGGTGATATCACTTGCTGTTCCTTTCCCCACCCGTGCCAGGAGAAGCAGGGAATGGGACTGGGGGACATCCCAGCGGTGGGATCCTGCCTCAGCAGAACTGAATGGCTGTTCTGATCCATGTATTTTAACCTGAGTGGATCTGACACTAACAAGAGAGGCGAGGGGCCTGTGGGAAAAAAAATGTATGTGCCACAATGTGTGCTATAATGTAAACCATGAGGTGGGTCAGAGTGGAGCACAGGCTTGGGTGCATCTGATTCAGGAGCAGGGACACGCAATGCTCATCTTGGGTGTCTGGCTGACAACAAGAGCAGAGAGGTAAGTTTCACAGGGTCGCGTGCCCATTTTATTTTCTTTTTCATTCATGATGCATAGAGGCGTTACCCAGACAAAGTGAGCATTTGTCAGCTGGACTTGCTAGAAATGACCTAGGCAGTGAAATGGGTTTGAAGCATCCCAAAGAGCCCTGCAAAAGAATGCTGAGAGTTAACCTGGCACCCTCCTTTGGAAACCTCCGGTGTCTGTCAGCTCTTCAGCTGTGCCCAAACACCTCCCATTGCGCTGCCACACCAGGACGTAATTCCAACCCCACCCTGAGTTCTGGAATGTTGTGGTGCCATGTTGGAATCACATGTGACCAGGGGGTCTTGCCTCCCCCCCTTGTGGGGGGTCATGGTGGACCAGGCTGGTGGCTGTTGGTGATGTCATAAGCAGCTGGCATGTGGAGAGGAGTGGTGTGTTCTATGTTCCTTTGTGGGCGTGTAGGAGTTCGGAGTGGTTGTTTGGCTTGTTGTTCTTGTGCCTTTAGTGCCTTTGTTTGAGTACCATCGTGCGCAGCATCCTGTAGGTAAGCTGAGCCGGCGTGGGATGGACGGGTGGGCAGTGAGGTGTTGAGAAGTGCTGGCTGTCGGAGCTCCCAGCACCGTATTGCTTACTCTTGCGCATCAGACGTCATTTTCCCCCGGTAGACACGTCCCAAAGGGGGTATTCATAAAAGTACCACCCGTCCCATGCTTCTTCAGCCGTCTTCTTTGCTCAGTTGTGGAAGCAGAGTAAAGCTGCTGGGCGGACAGGCATCACATAGCCTGAGACTCAGCATGTCTTGCAGCAAGTGGATGGGACAGTTGTGCTGTGTGCTTTATTCCATGGCTGTCTTATTCCTGCTCACTGACCTGCTCTTTCTCTCTCCTCTGCCCACCCTCTGCCCACTGCCTTGGTGCAGCTTTTGCTCTCATAAGATCTGAGCAGAGTGACCAGGAACTGCTGCAGATAGCCTGAGGTGATCTCGTTGCCAGGTACGTGCCATCTTTTGTCCCACCACGTCGTTTTGCATGCCGTGGGTTTCTTCACTGCCCTCCAGCTCAGCCCTCAGAAGAGTGCTGTCTAATGCCCTGCTGTCGCACTGTCAGAGCGCTCTGGGCGAATGCATCTGCTGCTCTGTGCCAGAGTCCCCATCTGCTGGCAGAGGGATAGCAACTTGGTACAGCACTGCCTCAGAGGCTGTCACGTTTGAATTTACTGAAGCAAGGGGTAGTTTCTCGAACACTTGCCTATGCCGCAGGGTATGCAAGGGTAGCTCTGAAGAAGTCCCTCCATACTGTGCTGGGTGAATAGAGAAAACAGAAGTGTGTTTCTGCTCTGTTCCAGCTTGTCACACCTGCTGGGATGGGCAACGCATGCAGCGAGATCAGATGTGAGCCCGAGGTAGCGGGCACGGAGGTACAGTATGAAGCTCTGACTTGTCTTTGTTCCCTGTGTTGAGCTAGCAGAGGGAGCTGCAGATGTACTCTCCTACAGGAAAGAGTGGGCCAAAGGGGGCCAGGCCACCTGTCCACGCCAGTGCCATTGCTGATGAGTCTGTGTAGAGAGAGATGCATCTTTGCATGGCCTGGCGATCCTGCTGCATGCCAGGAAGAGAAACAACTGTGATGAGAAGTGCAGCTCCTTCTGAAGTGCTCCTGAGCAGGAGGGAGCGCATTTCCTGCAGCTTTCTCTGCAGATGTGCTCCTCACCTTGAAATCCTCCTGGTTTGTCCTCAGCTCCTGACCACGGCCTGTGCTCTGTTTTGCAGGCTGATAACATGTGGAAGCCGCAGCTGGTGCGTGCGGAGTCATCTTTCAACGTGCCAGCGATTGCGGCAGCCCATGTTATTAAGCGTTACGTCGCCCAGGGGCCGGATGAAGTCTCCCTGGAGGTAAGCAGTTACAGGCGTTCCTTGTTGTCATGCACGGGAGAGTAGTCTAGGGTGTGAACGGCTCAGGAATATTCACAGACACCTTCAGAATGTCTCGTGAGGTGAAGCTTCGAAGGTTCGGTTCCAGCTTAGACTTGCGCTGGGTCAGGAGGAGTTCAGCCATCTCTCCAGTATGGTTGGATTGGGCATTTGAACCTTGTAATCAAGCAGATCCTGCCCAGTATGGGAGCCTGGTCTCTGAGCAACAGCAGACGGGTGTGTGAAGTGTGCAGATGTGTTCAGGAAGCCCTGCTAACCGATGCCCGTGGTTAAAGTGGAGCTCTTCCATAGCCTTTGGCAGAGAGCCTGCTGATTTTGAGACCTGTTTCCTACTGCACAGCTGTACTGTGTATGTTGTGTGACCCTTGTACCTCCAAGTTCAGTTTTAGAAGGGAAAATGCCTTGGGGCTGCATTGGTGCAATTGCTGTCTAGCTTTAGGATATTCTGTGGCGCAGAAGAAGGCAGTTATTTGAGCTGTGCTTTCCTGCCAGCTGTGCTGAAGCTGGGATTGACGTTTCAATCTCTTGCAGGTGGGAGACTTGGTGTGCATTATTGATATGCCACCAAAGGAGCTGAGCCCCCGGTGGAGAGGCAAGCGTGGCTTTCAGGTAGGCACATGCTTTCGACTAGAGAGCCCAACTTCAGTAGAGTCAGGAATATCAGCTTGGAGCTGCTCTGCCTGCACAGGATGGCTTCCGGATGCAAACGGTTGCCCTGTGTCGCTGTCAGGGGACATTCCCTTGGGCTCTGGGCTCAGGCTAATGCCCTCCTCTCTTTTTGTTCTTGTTACAGGTTGGGTTTTTCCCTGGTGAGTGCGTGGAGCTCATCAGTGGAAAAGTTCCCGAGTCCCTCATCAATTCATTGCCAAAGCCAGGTACACATGTTACATTTGACAATGCGGGTTAGTAAAATGGGGTCAGAGCGTGGCTTTCAGGGGGTTCGTTAATGCTAGCGTTGAGCAAGATTAGCAACAGGACTGCATTAAGGTCCATGGGAACACGCAGAGATCTGTCCCAATCCCACTGTGTTTATTGTTGGGCTTGGGGAAGTCACAGAATCCTCCTGGAATGGCTTGGGATTGGCAGGGGCCTAAAGGATCATCCTCAGGCTCCATGGCCTCTGCCTCAGTCTGGGTCGGCAGCCGACGCATTTAGCAGGAGTCGAGAGCAGGCTGTCCGGGGCCCCTTCTGACCTGGCCTTGGGCACGTGCAGGGACGGGGAAAATCCGTTCTTGCGTGTCCTTGTTGGGAATGTTCTTCCCGATGTTCCGTGCTCGGTCGAAGGCGTTACGCTCAGCCTCGTCCAACCGAGCCAAGCCTGAAATGAACTGGTTTCTTTGTTTTGTTTCTTTGCAGTGCCGAGGAAACGGGGCAAGCTCAGCACCTTCCTTCGTTCGGTGGTGAAGGCTCGCCCCAGGAGATCGGAGCAGCCGGAGCCAGCGAAGGAAGGGGTGTTTGGGTGTGACCTGGGGGAGCACCTTCTCCGCTCTGGCCGTGATGGTAAGGAACAGCCCATTGCTGAGATCTCCCTCCGCTGGGCATCTAAAGATAAAAGGGAGATCATATCCAACAATTGTTTCAGTCTGAAAACATAGGAAGCCTTCTGGCCAAACAGAGCATCCTGCATCCTTTTCCTAGCTCTTCTGGACTTGAGATTGCATTCCTCCATTCCCCAGGGAGCTGTGATGGGACTTGCAGTGTCTGTGGTTTTGCCAGAATTACTTTCTCCAGGCTGTTGATTGGTGGTGGCATTTCTGGAAAGCCAAGAACACGTCTCTGTGCAGTTTCCTCACAGCTGTCTCTGCCAGCTTTCTCCTCTAAGGAGGAAGCAAGCGGTGGCCCGGCTGGGCTTACTGGGTGGGATGTGAGAAGAGCAGGGCCTGAAGCAGGACTTGAGTAAGAAGCTGAGCTAACCGCTGGCTCTTGTTCTGTAGTCCCCCAGGTCCTGCAGAGCTGCGCCGAGTTCATTGAGCAGCATGGCGTGGTGCAGGGGATCTACCGCCTGTCCGGCATGGCGTCCAGGATCCAGCGCCTACGGTAAGAGTGCTGCGACTGACACAGCTGTCAGCAGGGGCACGTGCCATGCTGCGGGCGTTCAGAGGAACCCCTTCCTTTTCTTGACTGTATTCTGTGTGGCTTTGGACTTGCTTTCCTCTTTCTCAAAGCCCTCTGCCCAATCCTGTGTCCTTCTCTGCAGCCATGAGTTTGAGTTGGAGCAGGTTCCCGAGCTCAGCGTCCGAGACATTCACAGCGTGAGCTCCCTCTGCAAGATGTACTTCAGGGAGCTCCCGAACCCTCTGCTGACCGAGCAGCTGTATGCCAAGTTCTCGGTAAGCTCAGGGCAATGTCTTGGAAATGACACTCACCTCTCCCCTGGGCGTCCTGGCTGATGGTTGCAGCAGTGCCCCAGCTCCGAGGTCTTATTTCTGTTAGCCCCATGAGGCATGTCTTTGCCACATCCTGCCTCAGGCTGATGCCACTTTTGGTGGTGCCAGGAGGTGCTTATTTAAGCTATTCACGACGCTTGGAAGAATTCCCTTTCCTTTGCTATTCCCGCCTGGTGTCTGAATCCCTTCCTGCCTTTTTCCAGGACGCTGTTTGCGCTGCGACGGAGGAGGAGCGGCTGCTCAGCATGCAGGATGCCATCCAGCAGCTGCCCGCTCCTCACTACAGGTCAGTGCTGCGCTCGGTCTGCTGAGTTCAGCCCTGCTGCCTTTCAGAGGGCCATGATGCGATTCCAGGTGTTGCCTCACGCTGGCAGCATCATGCCTGTGCACGCTGAAGCGGCTGAAGGCTGCGTCGGGTCGGTTGATTGGGTCAGTTCCTTGGTACGGGGGCACGGTTGGTGCAGCCGATGGCTGCGGCTGTGCTGTGCTGGGGCTTGGTGCTGCAGTGTGGTGGCATTGGGAATGTTTTACCTACTTCATATTCAGGGACGGTAGCAATGACAACAACCGGCATGAAGTGAGGTTTGTTTTGTGCGCTGCAGCACGGCTTGCTTTTTGGTGCTGAACATCTGCCCCTCTTGTTTTCCAGGACGCTGGAATACCTTATGAGACACTTGGCGTCTCTGGCCGGGAACTGCTCCATCACCAACATGCATGCTCAGAACTTGGCGATAGTGTGGGCTCCAAACCTCTTAAGGTAAACTTCCGTTTCAACACGATGCTTACTTCTGCTCTGGCCCAACCCCAGGGGCACAATTTCCAGGTGACAGTTTCTACTCACTTGTTTAGCTGGGACTGCTGTGTCCCTGATCATCCAGGAGAATTTTGTCAGTGGCATCGCTGATTGCCCACTGCGGAAGTCTCCAGAGCCCAACTTGTCAGGTTTTGGCTACAGAAATTCAGACTGGGGGAAATGATCCTGGGGAAATGACTTGTAAGATCTGCCTTTTCTTCAGATCCCAGCAGAGCCAGTCCGCCTGCGCCAGCGGAGAAGCTGCGTGCAAGGAGCTGCAGACGCAGTCAGATGTTGTGGAGTTCCTCATCAGCCACACAGACGTCCTCTTCCCCTCCAAATCCACGCCAGCCGTGGGAGAGAGGGCAGGTGAGCGTCTTCCTCCATTAGCTTGATCTTGATCTGACACCTTGATCCAAGCCAGGCCTTCTCCAAGACCTTTGAAAATGCTTTTTCTGTCGAGGAGACAGCAGGCTTCGGGGTTTAGATTAGAATATGGTGCCCCGTTCCTGGGTCCTGAGAGTGTCCAAACCCAAAGCTTCCATGGAGAAAACCGTCACTGCCGTTCAGATGTTTTGCAAGCAGGTGAAGCTTGATTGAAGTGTGGCAGCAAAGCTTTCCGAGGTTCCTGCCCCCTAGTTTTTCTAGGTTTTTTGTTTGCCTGTTTCAATACAGTGAGCTGCTCTTAATTGTGGCTGTGTCCTTTGCCACGAGCATACCTCTGAGCACACGGTTCTTTTGAGCTCCTCTTCTTCCAGTGGCTCTGATAAGCAAGTCTGAGAGAAATGCAGAACTGGGATGGCTGTGCGGCTGCCTTCTGATCCTCCCTCTTACCTGTGGTTTCCCCTTGCAGGGCACAGCTCTCTGGACGGGCCCAAGTCTGTGTGGGTGTCTCCTCCATCCACAAAGCTGCTCACGCTGCAGGAGGCACAGGCTGAGAGGAGAGGCCAGAGCAGCTCTCCTGCTGCGACACAGAGCAGCAACACCGAGGTGGAGGAAGGCCCCACAGCTGTAATGAGGAACTTCCACACGGTCATTGATTCTCCATCGGAAAGGTAAAGAGGACTTCCCTTTCCAGCCGCTATCATCATTGGTCGGGTGGGTTTGCCAGGAACGGGCAACTGTCGGCAAGGGCTCGGAGCAGCTCTTCCCTCACCCTGCACCACGACTGACAGCACGCTCTGCTTTCTCTCTCCAGACCAAGTTCTCACAGCAAGAGGACGGAGTCACCAGCTGGCAGTTGGCGTTCCTGTTTCTGTCTGGGCAAACCATCCCCTGCAGCCAAACGCCAACTGCAGCTCAGTGCCAGGGATCCCTCAGAAGCACAAGTCGTGGTCCTGGCAGGTAAGGGTGCAAATCCAGCTTTCAAAGCACTGCTTGTCAGCAGCACAGGTAGGATTCATGCTTTCAGTGGGCTTGTACCTCCTTCTGGCGCTCGAGCCTGTGCCTGACATCTTTGGTTCACCCCTGTCTTTCCCAAATGAGTCTCTTGTCAACACAAGAGCTGGACCTGCACGAGGATCACTGTCAAGACAGTGACACTGTTGCTAGAAGCCTATTTGCTTCTGCCCACCACCACTACGTAGCCAGATGTCAAGAACCTCTTTCATGATTCATCTTGTGAACGTTTGACACTAACCGCTGTCCATCTACTCCTTCCTAGGTGACCCGAGCCCTCGTGTGTCCCGAAGACGCAGGGCATGCTACGACAGCGCATCCTGTGCTTCCATCAATGAAGAGCTGTTAGGAAGCACAGGGTGCTGCATTTCAGTGGAGAGCCTTCCATATGGCACCATCAATGCAGACAAGAACATCATCGTCGTTGAAGCCCTCGTTCATCCCATCCCTCCGGAAGCTGCTGACCTGAGCCTGCCAGACACCACAGGCACCAGCGTGGATTGGGACCCAGTGCAGGGGTCCCAGGACAGCCCAGCCCAAGCACAGCCCGAGTGCCCCGACAGCAGCACCACCATGCAGGCTCAGGTCAGCAATACCGAGGAGAAGCCGAGCCTCTTGGAGGGGGGTGTAGAATCAGGCCACCAGTGCCAGGCTCCAAGCAACAGCACGAGCTCTGAGTTACTCTCTCCTTAACAACAGAGGATTGGTCCCATCTTAAAGCCTGGACCTCTCACGCCCTCCTTTGTCCCATTGAATAAAGGCACGCTCGTGCTCAATCAACACTTTGGCTGCATTCCGATTCTTCATTCACAGGGACTGGGATGAATGCAAGAAACAGCAAGGCAGCTCAGCTTGCAGTGCTCTGGCTGTGGGGTGCGTGCAGCCGAGCTCTGGGTGTGTTCCCATTTTGCCTGACTTTGGGATGCCTGCAGCGAGAGCTCTGCTACCATTTTTTATCCTAGCATCCTGGAACTGCTCATGAAAACTCCAAGCCTCCTGGCTGCGGCTTTGTGATGCTTTTCAGTGCTTTTTCTTTATTGCTTTTTGGATGCTCTAACACCTCTGTCCTCTCGTCGTTTCCATTCCCGGCTCCCACCTCTGAGCCAGCCCTGCAGATCATCTCCAGCCCTGCCATCATGGCGCTGCGGCAGGAGGAGCTCACCCTGACCAACATCAGGCAGTGCTGCCTGCCTCTCTCACTCTCTAGACCAAGTGTAACTACGCTGTTGTGGAGACAAATGCTTTCTGTCACATCCTCCATCCCCGCAGCCATTTACTGGTAGGCGGCTCTTGCAGAAGAAGATTCAAGCAGCAGGACCTTTTGCCCAACTACAGCACACGAATGCTACAAAAGCAGAAACAACCCGCAAGCTCTGAGTCTGTGAGTCTGCACAGGCACGCACCGACTGCGTTTGATGGTACCCCCCATCCTTGATTTCCTTCCCTGCTTCTTGTCTGATGGCACTGCTGAGCCAGGAACAAGCTGCCCGGCGTGGCAGAGCGTGGTGCAGAGCTGTGCTGGGACCTCCTCCCCTTCCTCTGCTGCAGCTTGGCGTGCAACCTCACCCACTTCTCTGACAGACCTGCTGATCCCATCGGGAAGCTCTGGCACGGGATGTGCCTCCAACCCAAAGCTCCTTCCCACCTCCCAAGGGAAAGCAAAGCAACCCGAGCATCGCCAACAAACCTGCCCAGCAGACAGCAGGGAATGCAAACAGCTTCTGGCTGCTCCCCTGCACTCCCATCCTAAGTAAGAGACCCCACGAGGACTGGCTGGGAAATCAGTGCATGACACACGTGAGTGTGCACAGGATTGTGCAAAGCAGTGGGGTTCCACCAGTGTGTGTGTATTTGTGCACAGATGCTGTTGCACACGTTTGTGTTCATGAGTGTACAAACCAGTGGGGTTGCTCAGGTCTGTGCATGTCAGTGGGTATGTGAGCAAGGACAAGCACGCACATATATGTGCGTGCACAGGGGTGTGTAAAGGTTGGAGCTGTGCAAAGACATTGTGGTACCGGTGTGTGTGTGCACTTTGGGAGTGAAAGGAAGGGGTTGCGCGTGTGTCTGTGTGTGTGCGCACAGGGCTGCACTAAGGGATGTGGTTGCGTGAGTGTGTGTGAGCACATGGATAGTGCGTGGATGCGGTGGCACCAATGTGTGCTTGCACAGGGGTGTGCTGAGGAGTTGGGTTGCACACAGGTGCACACACAGGGATGTTTGTGGTAGCTGTAGGCAGCTCTGAGCAAGTTTTTCTGAGCAAGTTCCCATCTCTTTTCCATTCCTTTGCCCCTCAGAACGGTTTTCCAGTGGCTCTCGTCCAAGAATTCTTGGAACAGCCTGCGGCTGGCTCTCCTGAAGCTCAGGGTCCTGACTTTGCTTTTGGCCAGGCCCGCATTCCTCGAGATGAGGAACTCTAGGAGGGCATGGTCACTACAGGCCTGACCACCTCCAGACTTAAGCCCTGCTGTGCACCGTGTCCAGTAATGCTTCCCTTCTGCTTGGTGTGCTTAATGCTTGGGCCACACAGTTCATCTCTGTGCACTCCAGCAGTCTCTCAGACAGCTTGCAGCCAGCCATGCTGATTTCCCAGCCTGACTGGAATCCCCCATCAAGTTAAGAGTCAGTGAGCGCGGTGCTTCTGGTAGCTGCAGTAAGCAGGGCCCATCAACAGGCTCCCTTCACCGGGCGGCCTGGAGCAGACCCTCACCTCCAGAAGCCCACGATTGGTTCAGTCATTAATTTGACCTGCAAGTTCTCCATGTGATCATGGCTGTTCTTAGTCCTTAGCAGTCAGCTTCTTCATATAGAGGGCAAATCCCTTGCCCTCCTGAATTCCACAGTAACAATCACGTCTGCTTTGTGTCAGGCTTTTGTTTTCTTTTTTTTAGTTATTACTATTCTTTTCCCATTTACTAGGTAGGAAAGCTACTTTCTGAGCCAGGAGAAGAAGAAGTGCAACAGGCAACAATCTTCCTTGCACTATGCAGTTTGCATGAGTAGCCAAGTGCTCCTGAGGTCATGTGTGCTGCAGAGCTGACCTTGGTGGCAGGGGCCGTGTCTTCATTTTCTACCTGCCCCGTGGGAACATAAGAAGACTATTCAGAGCAGGAGCTGCAGAGCAGGATGAACGGCATGAGAAGGTAAGGCTGGGAACCAAGGAGGCAGCTTTTGTGTCGGGCAGCAGTGATGCAGGGGGCTCCCCAGCAGGAAGCTGGCTCATCCAAACGCTTGCTGAGTGTTTGGAAGCCCAAACCCTTATGGTCTCTAAGCTGAAGGCAGCCCAGAGGCAGCATGTCCTTGATCTGATCGTGGTGTGCCTGAGTGAGGGAGTGATCCAAGCTGGATGCAGAAGAGTCATCTTAATTTCTCTGATATTTGACTTCAGGTGACACCTCTTGGGTGTTGGTTTCCTAAAATTTGGATCTAGGAGGCGGCCTCTCCCTTTGCTTAAGGTTGCAGTCATTGCTGGTGTGGGATCATTTGTCCCACAGCTGGTGAGCAGAGCTGTTGCTCTCCTGAGCGTGCTGCACGTGGAGACAGAGCTTTGGACCCCCTTGCTAAAGACCACCCTGTGAGAGCCTGTCAGAAGCACTGCTGCGGTGTGCACGTGAGCTGGGCGCAGCTTAGGCTGAGCAGAACTAAGAGGTGAGCTGGGTTTGGTGCTGGGTGGTTGCTGGGAGGTGTCTCAGCAGAAAAGCCAGGCTGGGGTGTGCACGCTGTGTCAGTCCTCATCCCAGCTGGCAGTGAGAGTTGGAGGAGGGTGATGGGTGCTGCCTGCTCTCGCTGCTGCACCGAGTTTGTGGCACAGCAGCACAGTGGTGAGTGAGCTGGGAGGGGGACGGACTGCTGCTGTGCATGGCTAGGCCAGAGCTGGAGGTTTGTCCAACACGTGCATCATGCTGGTGCAGCCATTGCAGCTGCAGCAGGAGTAGAAGACAAAGAAGTTTTCTTCGTGAGAGCAACACCAATGATTTGATTCAAATGTATAACTGCTATGAAGATGGTGAGGAACAGATCCACCTGAAAGACATGCTTGATCACATCAGGAATGAGCATGTGATCAAAGACAGCCAGCGTGGCTTTCCCAGGGGAAGGCCATGCCTAACCAGTCTGGCGGCCTTCTGTGATGGAGTGGCGGCATTTGTGGACAAAAGGAAGGAAACAGATGTCATTGACCTGGACTTGAGCAAGATCTTTGACATGGCCCTCCACCACATCCTTCTCTCTAAATTGGAGGGACGTGGATTTGACAGGTGGACCACCTGGTGAAGAAGGTATTGGTTGAAAGGCCACAGACAGAGGGTGGTGATTCATGGTTCTGTGTCCAGGTGGAGGCCGATACCAAGTGGTGTCATCCAGGAGTCTGTCTTGGGACCAGTGCTTTTTTACATCGTTATCAGGGACACCAGTGATGCAATCGAGTGCACCCTCTGCTGTTTGCTGAGGGTGCGTCTGACACAGCAGAAGGAAGGGATGCCATTCAGAGGGACCTCGCCCGAGAGGTTGGCCTAGGTGAATCTAATGAGGTTCAACACAGCAAAGTGCAAGGTTTTGCACTTGGGCTGGAGGAATCCCAGGCATTCCTACAGACTGGGAGGAGCGGTCCTTAAGAGAAGCCCCGCAGAGAAGGACCTGGGGGTCCTGGTGGATGAAGAAGAGAACGTGAGCCATCAGCGTGCTCTTGCAGCTCAGAGAGCAAATGGTACCCTGGGCTGCATCAGAAGAGGGGATGGCCAGCAGGGACAGGGAGGTGATTGATCTTCATGATCCTTGAGGTCCCCTCCAACCCGGGCCGTTCTATGGTTCTGTGATTACACTCACTGTCCGAAATAATGGCAGCTGTGCAGAAGCTGGATATATGTGGGGACAGCTCTTGTAAGCAGCTGATTTTAAGACCTTGCCCTAGTCGAGAGTCTAAATTGCGTGTCAGAAGAAAGCTGGGAAAGTGGTTATTGCTCATTATTTTTCATTTGCTGATTCTTTCTTTAGGGTTCCTTTTCAAAAGGAGATTTTGGTGATGGAAGCAGCTGAAGAAGGAACAAAACCAGCTCTTGCCAGGAGTGCATGAAGTCCCTGTGGAGAGAAGCAAAGAACCTGGGCTTCCTCTGGGATGCTCCCCACCATGTCTCAGGAAGGAGACAGCTGCTGTTCCAATTTCTGCTCTGTGTGTGGAAAGGTACGCCTGGGTTTCTTCTGCTTGTTTTCTCTTTCTTTTTCTCTCTTTTAAGGAGAAGGGGTGGAGCAAGGGGAGACCCACTGGTCATTTGTTACCTCAAGAACAGGATGGATTCTGCATTCACCGTGAAAAACCTGGGCTAGTAGCACGGGCGTGTTTCAGGCTGGACTCTTCTTTTCCTGCTCAGTTTCCTTTTGGCTACAGGGAGACAGCTGTCGAAAGGTGTGTTTTCAAAGCCACTCTAGAAAACCGTGTTTCACTGTTGCAGGTGGTTCAGTGTGCTCTTGCAGTGTAGATGCGTTTGCTGTAGAATCTTAGTGGTTTCTGTTCCTAGGGGAGGACTGGGAGGAGGTAGTGAGAAGAGAATTCAATGCCTTGGGTGTATCTTAGTGAGAAATGTTGGCATGAGGTGCTGAAAGTCTTCAGCTGTAAAAGGACAGTGAGGCTCAGACTCCTTAACCTGCTGGAGCAGGGCGTAAGCAAGGAGTGGGCACTGCCCTCCCAAGTGCAGGCTGCACTTGGTTATGGTCTGCCAGGTCTCTGCTGCCCTGTGTTTCTTCTGAGAAGTTTGTTGGAGCTGCTTGGAGTAGTGAAGGGTGGGGAAGAAGTGCTGTTCAAGAGCTAAGGCTCTGCATGATAATTCTGGATGGATTGAACCACGGTGTCTGAAGACATAGCTTCCATCAGAATGATCCCAGCATTGTGCAAGTGTCTCAGCTGAACCCCCTGAGCAGGTGTCTGAGAGCACCCGCCTCCTCCAGCTGAGCCATAGGCAAGCTAACTGTGCCCAGGAATTACAGCTTATGCAGACTGAATATGCTTCCAAGTGTTTTCCTTAGTGATAAACAATGTCCCAGCACTCTGATATTCCATCTCCGGCACAATCTGGAGCATCTCTGCAAACCATGGGTGCCCCTTCCCACCCCCGTTTCTTCCTTTCTCTCTTTAGAATCAGTGTGGTGCAGTTCCCTGCGTTTGTGAGCAGCAGCCAGCAGGCCGCAAGAGATCCAGTTGCACCTTTAGCAGACAGAGGGATGTGATGGGGACAGACTGTCCTTACCGCCATGCAGAAGTGAGTTTTTCCCGTCCTCTATTAAGAAGTAGGAAAGAATAGAGTTTGAATGTTACTTCTGAGCAGGTGCTGTGCTGTAGGGGATGTCAGGTAACCATTTACTTGGGGGTGCGGGAAGGAGCAGTGCAAAGTGATGTATTAGTTTGTGTTTTGGCTGTTGAAGTGCAGTTCCATTTTGGGGAGCAAAAAGATGGGCTAATGTGGAAAACAGAAGGGAGAAGGCTAGTACCTGGACAGTGGGCTGAGCTTTGGTGACTGCAGCCATTTGCAGGAGAAGTTTTGCTGTTTTGCACAGTGGAGTTCAGAATGGGAGCTGATGATGAATGGGAGCTGCTGGAGAAACAGACTTCCATGGACAAGTTCCAGTGCCTCAATGACTTTCTTGTAGCGAGGCAGCAGTGATGCTGGAGGGCACGTGGTGAGTGCGTGGACAGGGTGGCACAAACGAGTGCGTGTGCTGAGGAGTTGGGCTGCACACAGGTGCAGACAAAGGGATGTTTGTGGTAGGTGTAGGCACGTCCGTGTTCCCAGGGATGGTTTGCACACGTCTGTGAATGCAAAGGAGGGCAGAAGATGCGGTGCGTGCATGAGGGTGTGCAAAGCAGGCAGGGTGGCACACAGGTGTGCGTGTGCACGTGGATAGGGGAAGGCTGGGGTTACAGGTTGACCTGTGCTGAGGTGAGTGGGGGCTCACGGTGTTGCTCAGTGGTAGATTTGTTCACACTGAGTGCTACCAGGAAACTCGCGCACCCTTTTTGTTTCAGCTGTGCCAGTGCTGTGATCCCTTGCTGCTGGGCTGGGGTGTTGGAAGGATGGTGTGCGTGCCGAGCTCCCATCTCTCTTGCAGGAATCAAGTGTAGAGCCAAAGGGATGTTTGGGCCAGGTGGCTGCAAGAAGGCTGGCTGTTTGGGATGGTGGTAGCTGATGGAAAATGGGTATTCCGTTCAGCTTTTAACAGAAGTCAGGGGTCCTACAGCAAGAATGACTAGGATCTCGAATGGCTTCAAACATGCACACTGAGTACATCTGTCCTGCCATGCCATCTCTGCTTCTTTCTGATGAAAGCATTTTTACGACCACGTGTTGGGCCTGTTTGCTTGAAGAAGGAGAAATGTTAGGTACAGTTCTCACCGAGAACTTCTGCGTAATTTGAATCATGAGTGTTAGCACAGTTCTCCTACTACTAATGGCTTTCACTAAACCACGTCCCTCAACACAACATTCAGTCGTTCCTTGAACACCCCCAGCGTCGGTGACTCCACCAGCTCCCTGGGCAGTCCATTCCAGTGCTTGGCCACCCTTTCTGAGAAGTAATATTTCCTAATGTCCAGCCTGAATCTCCTCTGCTGCAGCTTGAAACCATTCCCTCTAGTTCTGTCAATAATGACACAAGAGGACAGGCCGTCCCCCAGCTCACTACAACCTCCCTTCAGGAAGTTATATTGAGCAAGAAGGTCTCCCCTGAGCCATCTCTTCTCCAGGCTGAGCATTCCCAGCTCCTGCAGCCTCTCCTCATATGGCCCCATTGTGCTCCAGAGCCCTCACCAGCTTTGTTGCCCTTCTTTGAACACGTTCCAAAGCCTCAGTGTCTTTCTTGCACTGAGGGGTCCAAAACTGGAAACAGAACTTGAGTTGCAGCATCACCAGTGCCGAGTACAGGGGGACAGTCACCTCTCCGCTCCTGCTGGCAGTGCTGTTTCTGGCGCAAAATGAATGTAAGTGTCACATGTGTAACATCCTTTTTGATGGAGTTCTCTGACGGGAGTCCAATGGATTTGAGACCTGACTTGAAGCCTGTGGGCATCACCCAGGAGTTGGAGTGCCAGGATTAGGCCAGGGAACAGGAACCTCTTTGGTGGTTATTAACTCCCACCTTTTTTGGTCAGGAATCTATGTATGTATTTTTGTTGTTTTTTTTTTCATGCAAAGAAGAGACCAGTGAAGCTGTGAGGTGTCTAGAGCACAAGTCTTATGGGGAGCTTCTTATGGAACTGGGATGATTTAGTCTGGAAGAGAGGAGGCTCAGGGAGGACCTTATCATTCTGTACGATTACCTGAAGAGAGGTTATGTGGAGGTGAGGGTTGTCCTGCTCTTCTCCCATGTAAGTAGTGACAGGAGTGGAAGGAACAACCTCAGGTTGTATGAGGGGAGATTCAGCTTGGATGTTAAGAAAACCATCTCCAAATGGGTGCTCAGACGCTGGAGGCATCTGCTGGCTGAGCGCTTTGTTGGGTGAGCATCACACTGCTGGAAAGCACGCAGCTGTTGTCTCTGCGAACAGCCCCATCCGTGGGGACTGGTGGCTTTTTCATGTTACCCTTGTGTTTCAAGTCCTACATCCAGTTACTCGTGCTGTTTGAAAGCACCATCTTAGAGGCAGCCTTGATTTCTGCAGCTGCGAGCTTTGTGCCACGGGAGCTCCCCTGCTTCTCCCTGGGATGGGCGACCGAATGGAAGGCCCAGCAGAAGTCTGGGTAGGTGATATCACTTGCTGTTCCTTTCCCCACCCGTGCCAGGAGAAGCAGGGAATGGGACTGGGGGACATCCCAGCGGTGGGATCCTGCCTCAGCAGAACTGAATGGCTGTTCTGATCCATGTATTTTAACCTGAGTGGATCTGACACTAACAAGAGAGGCGAGGGGCCTGTGGGAAAAAAAATGTATGTGCCACAATGTGTGCTATAATGTAAACCATGAGGTGGGTCAGAGTGGAGCACAGGCTTGGGTGCATCTGATTCAGGAGCAGGGACACGCAATGCTCATCTTGGGTGTCTGGCTGACAACAAGAGCAGAGAGGTAAGTTTCACAGGGTCGCGTGCCCATTTTATTTTCTTTTTCATTCATGATGCATAGAGGCGTTACCCAGACAAAGTGAGCATTTGTCAGCTGGACTTGCTAGAAATGACCTAGGCAGTGAAATGGGTTTGAAGCATCCCAAAGAGCCCTGCAAAAGAATGCTGAGAGTTAACCTGGCACCCTCCTTTGGAAACCTCCGGTGTCTGTCAGCTCTTCAGCTGTGCCCAAACACCTCCCATTGCGCTGCCACACCAGGACGTAATTCCAACCCCACCCTGAGTTCTGGAATGTTGTGGTGCCGTGTTGGAATCACATGTGACCAGGGGGTCTTGCCTCCCCCCCTTGTGGGGGGTCATGGTGGACCAGGCTGGTGGCTGTTGGTGATGTCATAAGCAGCTGGCATGTGGAGAGGAGTGGTGTGTTCTATGTTCCTTTGTGGGCGTGTAGGAGTTCGGAGTGGTTGTTTGGCTTGTTGTTCTTGTGCCTTTAGTGCCTTTGTTTGAGTACCATCGTGCGCAGCATCCTGTAGGTAAGCTGAGCCGGCGTGGGATGGACGGGTGGGCAGTGAGGTGTTGAGAAGTGCTGGCTGTCGGAGCTCCCAGCACCGTATTGCTTACTCTTGCGCATCAGACGTCATTTTCCCCCGGTAGACACGTCCCAAAGGGGGTATTCATAAAAGTACCACCCGTCCCATGCTTCTTCAGCCGTCTTCTTTGCTCAGTTGTGGAAGCAGAGTAAAGCTGCTGGGCGGACAGGCATCACATAGCCTGAGACTCAGCATGTCTTGCAGCAAGTGGATGGGACAGTTGTGCTGTGTGCTTTATTCCATGGCTGTCTTATTCCTGCTCACTGACCTGCTCTTTCTCTCTCCTCTGCCCACCCTCTGCCCACTGCCTTGGTGCAGCTTTTGCTCTCATAAGATCTGAGCAGAGTGACCAGGAACTGCTGCAGATAGCCTGAGGTGATCTCGTTGCCAGGTACGTGCCATCTTTTGTCCCACCACGTCGTTTTGCATGCCGTGGGTTTCTTCACTGCCCTCCAGCTCAGCCCTCAGAAGAGTGCTGTCTAATGCCCTGCTGTCGCACTGTCAGAGCGCTCTGGGCGAATGCATCTGCTGCTCTGTGCCAGAGTCCCCATCTGCTGGCAGAGGGATAGCAACTTGGTACAGCACTGCCTCAGAGGCTGTCACGTTTGAATTTACTGAAGCAAGGGGTAGTTTCTCGAACACTTGCCTATGCCGCAGGGTATGCAAGGGTAGCTCTGAAGAAGTCCCTCCATACTGTGCTGGGTGAATAGAGAAAACAGAAGTGTGTTTCTGCTCTGTTCCAGCTTGTCACACCTGCTGGGATGGGCAACGCATGCAGCGAGATCAGATGTGAGCCCGAGGTAGCGGGCACGGAGGTACAGTATGAAGCTCTGACTTGTCTTTGTTCCCTGTGTTGAGCTAGCAGAGGGAGCTGCAGATGTACTCTCCTACAGGAAAGAGTGGGCCAAAGGGGGCCAGGCCACCTGTCCACGCCAGTGCCATTGCTGATGAGTCTGTGTAGAGAGAGATGCATCTTTGCATGGCCTGGCGATCCTGCTGCATGCCAGGAAGAGAAACAACTGTGATGAGAAGTGCAGCTCCTTCTGAAGTGCTCCTGAGCAGGAGGGAGCGCATTTCCTGCAGCTTTCTCTGCAGATGTGCTCCTCACCTTGAAATCCTCCTGGTTTGTCCTCAGCTCCTGACCACGGCCTGTGCTCTGTTTTGCAGGCTGATAACATGTGGAAGCCGCAGCTGGTGCGTGCGGAGTCATCTTTCAACGTGCCAGCGATTGCGGCAGCCCATGTTATTAAGCGTTACGTCGCCCAGGGGCCGGATGAAGTCTCCCTGGAGGTAAGCAGTTACAGGCGTTCCTTGTTGTCATGCACGGGAGAGTAGTCTAGGGTGTGAACGGCTCAGGAATATTCACAGACACCTTCAGAATGTCTCGTGAGGTGAAGCTTCGAAGGTTCGGTTCCAGCTTAGACTTGCGCTGGGTCAGGAGGAGTTCAGCCATCTCTCCAGTATGGTTGGATTGGGCATTTGAACCTTGTAATCAAGCAGATCCTGCCCAGTATGGGAGCCTGGTCTCTGAGCAACAGCAGACGGGTGTGTGAAGTGTGCAGATGTGTTCAGGAAGCCCTGCTAACCGATGCCCGTGGTTAAAGTGGAGCTCTTCCATAGCCTTTGGCAGAGAGCCTGCTGATTTTGAGACCTGTTTCCTACTGCACAGCTGTACTGTGTATGTTGTGTGACCCTTGTACCTCCAAGTTCAGTTTTAGAAGGGAAAATGCCTTGGGGCTGCATTGGTGCAATTGCTGTCTAGCTTTAGGATATTCTGTGGCGCAGAAGAAGGCAGTTATTTGAGCTGTGCTTTCCTGCCAGCTGTGCTGAAGCTGGGATTGACGTTTCAATCTCTTGCAGGTGGGAGACTTGGTGTGCATTATTGATATGCCACCAAAGGAGCTGAGCCCCCGGTGGAGAGGCAAGCGTGGCTTTCAGGTAGGCACATGCTTTCGACTAGAGAGCCCAACTTCAGTAGAGTCAGGAATATCAGCTTGGAGCTGCTCTGCCTGCACAGGATGGCTTCCGGATGCAAACGGTTGCCCTGTGTCGCTGTCAGGGGACATTCCCTTGGGCTCTGGGCTCAGGCTAATGCCCTCCTCTCTTTTTGTTCTTGTTACAGGTTGGGTTTTTCCCTGGTGAGTGCGTGGAGCTCATCAGTGGAAAAGTTCCCGAGTCCCTCATCAATTCATTGCCAAAGCCAGGTACACATGTTACATTTGACAATGCGGGTTAGTAAAATGGGGTCAGAGCGTGGCTTTCAGGGGGTTCGTTAATGCTAGCGTTGAGCAAGATTAGCAACAGGACTGCATTAAGGTCCATGGGAACACGCAGAGATCTGTCCCAATCCCACTGTGTTTATTGTTGGGCTTGGGGAAGTCACAGAATCCTCCTGGAATGGCTTGGGATTGGCAGGGGCCTAAAGGATCATCCTCAGGCTCCATGGCCTCTGCCTCAGTCTGGGTCGGCAGCCGACGCATTTAGCAGGAGTCGAGAGCAGGCTGTCCGGGGCCCCTTCTGACCTGGCCTTGGGCACGTGCAGGGACGGGGAAAATCCGTTCTTGCGTGTCCTTGTTGGGAATGTTCTTCCCGATGTTCCGTGCTCGGTCGAAGGCGTTACGCTCAGCCTCGTCCAACCGAGCCAAGCCTGAAATGAACTGGTTTCTTTGTTTTGTTTCTTTGCAGTGCCGAGGAAACGGGGCAAGCTCAGCACCTTCCTTCGTTCGGTGGTGAAGGCTCGCCCCAGGAGATCGGAGCAGCCGGAGCCAGCGAAGGAAGGGGTGTTTGGGTGTGACCTGGGGGAGCACCTTCTCCGCTCTGGCCGTGATGGTAAGGAACAGCCCATTGCTGAGATCTCCCTCCGCTGGGCATCTAAAGATAAAAGGGAGATCATATCCAACAATTGTTTCAGTCTGAAAACATAGGAAGCCTTCTGGCCAAACAGAGCATCCTGCATCCTTTTCCTAGCTCTTCTGGACTTGAGATTGCATTCCTCCATTCCCCAGGGAGCTGTGATGGGACTTGCAGTGTCTGTGGTTTTGCCAGAATTACTTTCTCCAGGCTGTTGATTGGTGGTGGCATTTCTGGAAAGCCAAGAACACGTCTCTGTGCAGTTTCCTCACAGCTGTCTCTGCCAGCTTTCTCCTCTAAGGAGGAAGCAAGCGGTGGCCCGGCTGGGCTTACTGGGTGGGATGTGAGAAGAGCAGGGCCTGAAGCAGGACTTGAGTAAGAAGCTGAGCTAACCGCTGGCTCTTGTTCTGTAGTCCCCCAGGTCCTGCAGAGCTGCGCCGAGTTCATTGAGCAGCATGGCGTGGTGCAGGGGATCTACCGCCTGTCCGGCATGGCGTCCAGGATCCAGCGCCTACGGTAAGAGTGCTGCGACTGACACAGCTGTCAGCAGGGGCACGTGCCATGCTGCGGGCGTTCAGAGGAACCCCTTCCTTTTCTTGACTGTATTCTGTGTGGCTTTGGACTTGCTTTCCTCTTTCTCAAAGCCCTCTGCCCAATCCTGTGTCCTTCTCTGCAGCCATGAGTTTGAGTTGGAGCAGGTTCCCGAGCTCAGCGTCCGAGACATTCACAGCGTGAGCTCCCTCTGCAAGATGTACTTCAGGGAGCTCCCGAACCCTCTGCTGACCGAGCAGCTGTATGCCAAGTTCTCGGTAAGCTCAGGGCAATGTCTTGGAAATGACACTCACCTCTCCCCTGGGCGTCCTGGCTGATGGTTGCAGCAGTGCCCCAGCTCCGAGGTCTTATTTCTGTTAGCCCCATGAGGCATGTCTTTGCCACATCCTGCCTCAGGCTGATGCCACTTTTGGTGGTGCCAGGAGGTGCTTATTTAAGCTATTCACGACGCTTGGAAGAATTCCCTTTCCTTTGCTATTCCCGCCTGGTGTCTGAATCCCTTCCTGCCTTTTTCCAGGACGCTGTTTGCGCTGCGACGGAGGAGGAGCGGCTGCTCAGCATGCAGGATGCCATCCAGCAGCTGCCCGCTCCTCACTACAGGTCAGTGCTGCGCTCGGTCTGCTGAGTTCAGCCCTGCTGCCTTTCAGAGGGCCATGATGCGATTCCAGGTGTTGCCTCACGCTGGCAGCATCATGCCTGTGCACGCTGAAGCGGCTGAAGGCTGCGTCGGGTCGGTTGATTGGGTCAGTTCCTTGGTACGGGGGCACGGTTGGTGCAGCCGATGGCTGCGGCTGTGCTGTGCTGGGGCTTGGTGCTGCAGTGTGGTGGCATTGGGAATGTTTTACCTACTTCATATTCAGGGACGGTAGCAATGACAACAACCGGCATGAAGTGAGGTTTGTTTTGTGCGCTGCAGCACGGCTTGCTTTTTGGTGCTGAACATCTGCCCCTCTTGTTTTCCAGGACGCTGGAATACCTTATGAGACACTTGGCGTCTCTGGCCGGGAACTGCTCCATCACCAACATGCATGCTCAGAACTTGGCGATAGTGTGGGCTCCAAACCTCTTAAGGTAAACTTCCGTTTCAACACGATGCTTACTTCTGCTCTGGCCCAACCCCAGGGGCACAATTTCCAGGTGACAGTTTCTACTCACTTGTTTAGCTGGGACTGCTGTGTCCCTGATCATCCAGGAGAATTTTGTCAGTGGCATCGCTGATTGCCCACTGCGGAAGTCTCCAGAGCCCAACTTGTCAGGTTTTGGCTACAGAAATTCAGACTGGGGGAAATGATCCTGGGGAAATGACTTGTAAGATCTGCCTTTTCTTCAGATCCCAGCAGAGCCAGTCCGCCTGCGCCAGCGGAGAAGCTGCGTGCAAGGAGCTGCAGACGCAGTCAGATGTTGTGGAGTTCCTCATCAGCCACACAGACGTCCTCTTCCCCTCCAAATCCACGCCAGCCGTGGGAGAGAGGGCAGGTGAGCGTCTTCCTCCATTAGCTTGATCTTGATCTGACACCTTGATCCAAGCCAGGCCTTCTCCAAGACCTTTGAAAATGCTTTTTCTGTCGAGGAGACAGCAGGCTTCGGGGTTTAGATTAGAATATGGTGCCCCGTTCCTGGGTCCTGAGAGTGTCCAAACCCAAAGCTTCCATGGAGAAAACCGTCACTGCCGTTCAGATGTTTTGCAAGCAGGTGAAGCTTGATTGAAGTGTGGCAGCAAAGCTTTCCGAGGTCCCTGCCCCCTAGTTTTTCTAGGTTTTTTGTTTGCCTGTTTCAATACAGTGAGCTGCTCTTAATTGTGGCTGTGTCCTTTGCCACGAGCATACCTCTGAGCACACGGTTCTTTTGAGCTCCTCTTCTTCCAGTGGCTCTGATAAGCAAGTCTGAGAGAAATGCAGAACTGGGATGGCTGTGCGGCTGCCTTCTGATCCTCCCTCTTACCTGTGGTTTCCCCTTGCAGGGCACAGCTCTCTGGACGGGCCCAAGTCTGTGTGGGTGTCTCCTCCATCCACAAAGCTGCTCACGCTGCAGGAGGCACAGGCTGAGAGGAGAGGCCAGAGCAGCTCTCCTGCTGCGACACAGAGCAGCAACACCGAGGTGGAGGAAGGCCCCACAGCTGTAATGAGGAACTTCCACACGGTCATTGATTCTCCATCGGAAAGGTAAAGAGGACTTCCCTTTCCAGCCGCTATCATCATTGGTCGGGTGGGTTTGCCAGGAACGGGCAACTGTCGGCAAGGGCTCGGAGCAGCTCTTCCCTCACCCTGCACCACGACTGACAGCACGCTCTGCTTTCTCTCTCCAGACCAAGTTCTCACAGCAAGAGGACGGAGTCACCAGCTGGCAGTTGGCGTTCCTGTTTCTGTCTGGGCAAACCATCCCCTGCAGCCAAACGCCAACTGCAGCTCAGTGCCAGGGATCCCTCAGAAGCACAAGTCGTGGTCCTGGCAGGTAAGGGTGCAAATCCAGCTTTCAAAGCACTGCTTGTCAGCAGCACAGGTAGGATTCATGCTTTCAGTGGGCTTGTACCTCCTTCTGGCGCTCGAGCCTGTGCCTGACATCTTTGGTTCACCCCTGTCTTTCCCAAATGAGTCTCTTGTCAACACAAGAGCTGGACCTGCACGAGGATCACTGTCAAGACAGTGACACTGTTGCTAGAAGCCTATTTGCTTCTGCCCACCACCACTACGTAGCCAGATGTCAAGAACCTCTTTCATGATTCATCTTGTGAACGTTTGACACTAACCGCTGTCCATCTACTCCTTCCTAGGTGACCCGAGCCCTCGTGTGTCCCGAAGACGCAGGGCATGCTACGACAGCGCATCCTGTGCTTCCATCAATGAAGAGCTGTTAGGAAGCACAGGGTGCTGCATTTCAGTGGAGAGCCTTCCATATGGCACCATCAATGCAGACAAGAACATCATCGTCGTTGAAGCCCTCGTTCATCCCATCCCTCCGGAAGCTGCTGACCTGAGCCTGCCAGACACCACAGGCACCAGCGTGGATTGGGACCCAGTGCAGGGGTCCCAGGACAGCCCAGCCCAAGCACAGCCCGAGTGCCCCGACAGCAGCACCACCATGCAGGCTCAGGTCAGCAACACCGAGGAGAAGCCGAGCCTCTTGGAGGGGGGTGTAGAATCAGGCCACCAGTGCCAGGCTCCAAGCAACAGCACGAGCTCTGAGTTACTCTCTCCTTAACAACAGAGGATTGGTCCCATCTTAAAGCCTGGACCTCTCACGCCCTCCTTTGTCCCATTGAATAAAGGCACGCTCGTGCTCAATCAACACTTTGGCTGCATTCCGATTCTTCATTCACAGGGACTGGGATGAATGCAAGAAACAGCAAGGCAGCTCAGCTTGCAGTGCTCTGGCTGTGGGGTGCGTGCAGCCGAGCTCTGGGTGTGTTCCCATTTTGCCTGACTTTGGGATGCCTGCAGCGAGAGCTCTGCTACCATTTTTTATCCTAGCATCCTGGAACTGCTCATGAAAACTCCAAGCCTCCTGGCTGCGGCTTTGTGATGCTTTTCAGTGCTTTTTCTTTATTGCTTTTTGGATGCTCTAACACCTCTGTCCTCTCGTCGTTTCCATTCCCGGCTCCCACCTCTGAGCCAGCCCTGCAGATCATCTCCAGCCCTGCCATCATGGCGCTGCGGCAGGAGGAGCTCACCCTGACCAACATCAGGCAGTGCTGCCTGCCTCTCTCACTCTCTAGACCAAGTGTAACTACGCTGTTGTGGAGACAAATGCTTTCTGTCACATCCTCCATCCCCGCAGCCATTTACTGGTAGGCGGCTCTTGCAGAAGAAGATTCAAGCAGCAGGACCTTTTGCCCAACTACAGCACACGAATGCTACAAAAGCAGAAACAACCCGCAAGCTCTGAGTCTGTGAGTCTGCACAGGCACGCACCGACTGCGTTTGATGGTACCCCCCATCCTTGATTTCCTTCCCTGCTTCTTGTCTGATGGCACTGCTGAGCCAGGAACAAGCTGCCCGGCGTGGCAGAGCGTGGTGCAGAGCTGTGCTGGGACCTCCTCCCCTTCCTCTGCTGCAGCTTGGCGTGCAACCTCACCCACTTCTCTGACAGACCTGCTGATCCCATCGGGAAGCTCTGGCACGGGATGTGCCTCCAACCCAAAGCTCCTTCCCACCTCCCAAGGGAAAGCAAAGCAACCCGAGCATCGCCAACAAACCTGCCCAGCAGACAGCAGGGAATGCAAACAGCTTCTGGCTGCTCCCCTGCACTCCCATCCTAAGTAAGAGACCCCACGAGGACTGGCTGGGAAATCAGTGCATGACACACGTGAGTGTGCACAGGATTGTGCAAAGCAGTGGGGTTCCACCAGTGTGTGTGTATTTGTGCACAGATGCTGTTGCACACGTTTGTGTTCATGAGTGTACAAACCAGTGGGGTTGCTCAGGTCTGTGCATGTCAGTGGGTATGTGAGCAAGGACAAGCACGCACATATATGTGCGTGCACAGGGGTGTGTAAAGGTTGGAGCTGTGCAAAGACATTGTGGTACCGGTGTGTGTGTGCACTTTGGGAGTGAAAGGAAGGGGTTGCGCGTGTGTCTGTGTGTGTGCGCACAGGGCTGCACTAAGGGATGTGGTTGCGTGAGTGTGTGTGAGCACATGGATAGTGCGTGGATGCGGTGGCACCAATGTGTGCTTGCACAGGGGTGTGCTGAGGAGTTGGGTTGCACACAGGTGCACACACAGGGATGTTTGTGGTAGCTGTAGGCAGCTCTGAGCAAGTTTTTCTGAGCAAGTTCCCATCTCTTTTCCATTCCTTTGCCCCTCAGAACGGTTTTCCAGTGGCTCTCGTCCAAGAATTCTTGGAACAGCCTGCGGCTGGCTCTCCTGAAGCTCAGGGTCCTGACTTTGCTTTTGGCCAGGCCCGCATTCCTCGAGATGAGGAACTCTAGGAGGGCATGGTCACTACAGGCCTGACCACCTCCAGACTTAAGCCCTGCTGTGCACCGTGTCCAGTAATGCTTCCCTTCTGCTTGGTGTGCTTAATGCTTGGGCCACACAGTTCATCTCTGTGCACTCCAGCAGTCTCTCAGACAGCTTGCAGCCAGCCATGCTGATTTCCCAGCCTGACTGGAATCCCCCATCAAGTTAAGAGTCAGTGAGCGCGGTGCTTCTGGTAGCTGCAGTAAGCAGGGCCCATCAACAGGCTCCCTTCACCGGGCGGCCTGGAGCAGACCCTCACCTCCAGAAGCCCACGATTGGTTCAGTCATTAATTTGACCTGCAAGTTCTCCATGTGATCATGGCTGTTCTTAGTCCTTAGCAGTCAGCTTCTTCATATAGAGGGCAAATCCCTTGCCCTCCTGAATTCCACAGTAACAATCACGTCTGCTTTGTGTCAGGCTTTTGTTTTCTTTTTTTTAGTTATTACTATTCTTTTCCCATTTACTAGGTAGGAAAGCTACTTTCTGAGCCAGGAGAAGAAGAAGTGCAACAGGCAACAATCTTCCTTGCACTACGCAGTTTGCATGAGTAGCCAAGTGCTCCTGAGGTCATGTGTGCTGCAGAGCTGACCTTGGTGGCAGGGGCCGTGTCTTCATTTTCTACCTGCCCCGTGGGAACATAAGAAGACTATTCAGAGCAGGAGCTGCAGAGCAGGATGAACGGCATGAGAAGGTAAGGCTGGGAACCAAGGAGGCAGCTTTTGTGTCGGGCAGCAGTGATGCAGGGGGCTCCACAGCAGGAAGCTGGCTCATCCAAACGCTTGCTGAGTGTTTGGAAGCCCAAACCCTTATGGTCTCTAAGCTGAAGGCAGCCCAGAGGCAGCATGTCCTTGATCTGATCGTGGTGTGCCTGAGTGAGGGAGTGATCCAAGCTGGATGCAGAAGAGTCATCTTAATTTCTCTGATATTTGACTTCAGGTGACACCTCTTGGGTGTTGGTTTCCTAAAATTTGGATCTAGGAGGCGGCCTCTCCCTTTGCTTAAGGTTGCAGTCATTGCTGGTGTGGGATCATTTGTCCCACAGCTGGTGAGCAGAGCTGTTGCTCTCCTGAGCGTGCTGCACGTGGAGACAGAGCTTTGGACCCCCTTGGTAAAGACCACCCTGTGAGAGCCTGTCAGAAGCACTGCTGCGGTGTGCACGTGAGCTGGGCGCAGCTTAGGCTGAGCAGAACTAAGAGGTGAGCTGGGTTTGGTGCTGGGTGGTTGCTGGGAGGTGTCTCAGCAGAAAAGCCAGGCTGGGGTGTGCACGCTGTGTCAGTCCTCATCCCAGCTGGCAGTGAGAGTTGGAGGAGGGTGATGGGTGCTGCCTGCTCTCGCTGCTGCACCGAGTTTGTGGCACAGCAGCACAGTGGTGAGTGAGCTGGGAGGGGGACGGACTGCTGCTGTGCATGGCTAGGCCAGAGCTGGAGGTTTGTCCAACACGTGCGTCATGCTGGTGCAGCCATTGCAGCTGCAGCAGGAGTAGAAGACAAAGAAGTTTTCTTCGTGAGAGCAACACCAATGATTTGATTCAAATGTATAACTGCTATGAAGATGGTGAGGAACAGATCCACCTGAAAGACATGCTTGATCACATCAGGAATGAGCATGTGATCAAATAGAGCCAGCATGGCTTTCCCAGGGGAAGGCCATGCCTAACCAGTCTGGCGGCCTTCTGTGATGGAGTGGCGGCATTTGTGGACAAAAGGAAGGAAACAGATGTCATTGACCTGGACTTGAGCAAGATCTTTGACATGGCCCTCCACCACATCCTTCTCTCTAAATTGGAGGGACGTGGATTTGACAGGTGGACCACCTGGTGGAGAAGGTATTGGTTGAAAGGCCACAGACAGAGGGTGGTGATTCATGGTTCTGTGTCCAGGTGGAGGCCGATACCAAGTGGTGTCATCCAGGAGTCTGTCTTGGGACCAGTGCTTTTTTACATCGTTATCAGGGACACCAATGATGCAATCGAGTGCACCCTCTGCTGTTTGCTGAGGGTGCGTCTGACACAGCGGAAGGAAGGGATGCCATTCAGAGGGACCTCGCCCGAGAGGTTGGCCTAGGTGAATCTAATGAGGTTCAGCACAGCAAAGTGCAAGGTTTTGCACTGGGGCTGGAGGAATCCCAGGCATTCCTACAGACTGGGAGGAGCGGTCCTTAAGAGAAGCCCCGCAGAGAAGGACCTGGGGGTCCTGGAGGATGAAGAAGAGAACGTGAGCCATCAGCGTGCTCTTGCAGCTCAGAGAGCAAATGGTACCCTGGGCTGCATCAGAAGAGGGGATGGCCAGCAGGGACAGGGAGGTGATTGATCTTCATGATCCTTGAGGTCCCCTCCAACCCGGGCCGTTCTATGGTTCTGTGATTACACTCACTGTCCGAAATAATGGCAGCTGTGCAGAAGCTGGATATATGTGGGGACAGCTCTTGTAAGCAGCTGATTTTAAGACCTTGCCCTAGTCGAGAGTCTAAATTGCGTGTCAGAAGAAAGCTGGGAAAGTGGTTATTGCTCATTATTTTTCATTTGCTGATTCTTTCTTTAGGGTTCCTTTTCAAAAGGAGATTTTGGTGATGGAAGCAGCTGAAGAAGGAACAAAACCAGCTCTTGCCAGGAGTGCTTGAAGTCCCTGTGGAGAGAAGCAAAGAACCTGGGCTTCCTCTGGGATGCTCCCCACCATGTCTCAGGAAGGAGACAGCTGCTGTTCCAATTTCTGCTCTGTGTGTGGAAAGGTACGCCTGGGTTTCTTCTGCTTGTTTTCTCTTTCTTTTTCTCTCTTTTAAGGAGAAGGGGTGGAGCAAGGGGAGACCCACTGGTCATTTGTTACCTCAAGAACAGGATGGATTCTGCATTCACCGTGAAAAACCTGGGCTAGTAGCACGGGCGTGTTTCAGGCTGGACTCTTCTTTTCCTGCTCAGTTTCCTTTTGGCTACAGGGAGACAGCTGTCGAAAGGTGTGTTTTCAAAGCCACTCTAGAAAACCGTGTTTCACTGTTGCAGGTGGTTCAGTGTGCTCTTGCAGTGTAGATGCGTTTGCTGTAGAATCTTAGTGTTTTCTGTTCCTAGGGGAGGACTGGGAGGAGGTAGTGAGAAGAGAATTCAATGCCTTGGGTGTATCTTAGTGAGAAATGTTGGCATGAGGTGCTGAAAGTCTTCAGCTGTAAAAGGACAGTGAGGCTCAGACTCCTTAACCTGCTGGAGCAGGGCGGAAGCAAGGAGTGGGCACTGCCCTCCCAAGTGCAGGCTGCACTTGGTTATGGTCTGCCAGGTCTCTGCTGCCCTGTGTTTCTTCTGAGAAGTTTGTTGGAGCTGCTTGGAGTAGTGAAGGGTGGGGAAGAAGTGCTGTTCAAGAGCTAAGGCTCTGCATGATAATTCTGGATGGATTGAACCACGGTGTCTGAAGACATAGCTTCCATCAGAATGATCCCAGCATTGTGCAAGTGTCTCAGCTGAACCCCCTGAGCAGGTGTCTGAGAGCACCCGCCTCCTCCAGCTGAGCCATAGGCAAGCTAACTGTGCCCAGGAATTACAGCTTATGCAGACTGAATATGCTTCCAAGTGTTTTCCTTAGTGATAAACAATGTCCCAGCACTCTGATATTCCATCTCCGGCACAATCTGGAGCATCTCTGCAAACCATGGGTGCCCCTTCCCACCACCGTTTCTTCCTTTCTCTCTTTAGAATCAGTGTGGTGCAGTTCCCTGCGTTTGTGAGCAGCAGCCAGCAGGCCGCAAGAGATCCAGTTGCACCTTTAGCAGACAGAGGGATGTGATGGGGACAGACTGTCCTTACCGCCATGCAGAAGTGAGTTTTTCCCGTCCTCTATTAAGAAGTAGGAAAGAATAGAGTTTGAATGTTACTTCTGAGCAGGTGCTGTGCTGTAGGGGATGTCAGGTAACCATTTACTTGGGGGTGCGGGAAGGAGCAGTGCAAAGTGATGTATTAGTTTGTGTTTTGGCTGTTGAAGTGCAGTTCCATTTTGGGGAGCAAAAAGATGGGCTAATGTGGAAAACAGAAGGGAGAAGGCTAGTACCTGGACAGTGGGCTGAGCTTTGGTGACTGCAGCCATTTGCAGGAGAAGTTTTGCTGTTTTGCACAGTGGAGTTCAGAATGGGAGCTGATGATGAATGGGAGCTGCTGGAGAGACAGACTTCCATGGACAAGTTCCAGTGCCTCAATGACTTTCTTGTAGCGAGGCAGCAGTGATGCTGGAGGGCACGTGGTGAGTGCGTGGACAGGGTGGCACAAACGAGTGCGTGTGCTGAGGAGTTGGGCTGCACACAGGTGCAGACAAAGGGATGTTTGTGGTAGGTGTAGGCACGTCCGTGTTCCCAGGGATGGTTTGCACACGTCTGTGAATGCAAAGGAGGGCAGAAGATGCGGTGCGTGCATGAGGGTGTGCAAAGCAGGCAGGGTGGCACACAGGTGTGCGTGTGCACGTGGATAGGGGAAGGCTGGGGTTACAGGTTGACCTGTGCTGAGGTGAGTGGGGGCTCACGGTGTTGCTCAGTGGTAGATTTGTTCACACTGAGTGCTACCAGGAAACTCGCGCACCCTTTTTGTTTCAGCTGTGCCAGTGCTGTGATCCCTTGCTGCTGGGCTGGGGTGTTGGAAGGATGGTGTGCGTGCCGAGCTCCCATCTCTCTTGCAGGAATCAAGTGTAGAGCCAAAGGGATGTTTGGGCCAGGTGGCTGCAAGAAGGCTGGCTGTTTGGGATGGTGGTAGCTGATGGAAAATGGGTATTCCGTTCAGCTTTTAACAGAAGTCAGGGGTCCTACAGCAAGAATGACTAGGATCTCGAATGGCTTCAAACGTGCACACTGAGTACATCTGTCCTGCCATGCCACCTCTGCTTCTTTCTGATGAAAGCATTTTTACGACCACGTGTTGGGCCTGTTTGCTTGAAGAAGGAGAAATGTTAGGTACAGTTCTCACCGAGAACTTCTGCGTAATTTGAATCATGAGTGTTAGCACAGTTCTCCTACTACTAATGGCTTTCACTAAACCACGTCCCTCAACACAACATTCAGTCGTTCCTTGAACACCCCCAGCGTCGGTGACTCCACCAGCTCCCTGGGCAGTCCATTCCAGTGCTTGGCCACCCTTTCTGAGAAGTAATATTTCCTAATGTCCAGCCTGAATCTCCTCTGCTGCAGCTTGAAACCATTCCCTCTAGTTCTGTCAATAATGACACAAGAGGACAGGCCGTCCCCCAGCTCACTACAACCTCCCTTCAGGAAGTTATATTGAGCAAGAAGGTCTCCCCTGAGCCATCTCTTCTCCAGGCTGAGCATTCCCAGCTCCTGCAGCCTCTCCTCATATGGCCCCATTGTGCTCCAGAGCCCTCACCAGCTTTGTTGCCCTTCTTTGAACACGTTCCAAAGCCTCAGTGTCTTTCTTGCACTGAGGGGTCCAAAACTGGAAACAGAACTTGAGTTGCAGCATCACCAGTGCCGAGTACAGGGGGACAGTCACCTCTCCGCTCCTGCTGGCAGTGCTGTTTCTGGCGCAAAATGAATGTAAGTGTCACATGTGTAACATCCTTTTTGATGGAGTTCTCTGACGGGAGTCCAATGGATTTGAGACCTGACTTGAAGCCTGTGGGCATCACCCAGGAGTTGGAGTGCCAGGATTAGGCCAGGGAACAGGAACCTCTTTGGTGGTTATTAACTCCCACCTTTTTTGGTCAGGAATCTATGTATGTATTTTTGTTGTTTTTTTTTTCATGCAAAGAAGAGACCAGTGAAGCTGTGAGGTGTCTAGAGCACAAGTCTTATGGGGAGCTTCTTATGGAACTGGGATGATTTAGTCTGGAAGAGAGGAGGCTCAGGGAGGACCTTATCATTCTGTACGATTACCTGAAGAGAGGTTATGTGGAGGTGAGGGTTGTCCTGCTCTTCTCCCATGTAAGTAGTGACAGGAGTGGAAGGAACAACCTCAGGTTGTATGAGGGGAGATTCAGCTTGGATGTTAAGAAAACCATCTCCAAATGGGTGCTCAGACGCTGGAGGCATCTGCTGGCTGAGCGCTTTGTTGGGTGAGCATCACACTGCTGGAAAGCACGCAGCTGTTGTCTCTGCGAACAGCCCCATCCGTGGGGACTGGTGGCTTTTTCATGTTACCCTTGTGTTTCAAGTCCTACATCCAGTTACTCGTGCTGTTTGAAAGCACCATCTTAGAGGCAGCCTTGATTTCTGCAGCTGCGAGCTTTGTGCCACGGGAGCTCCCCTGCTTCTCCCTGGGATGGGCGACCGAATGGAAGGCCCAGCAGAAGTCTGGGTAGGTGATATCACTTGCTGTTCCTTTCCCCACCCGTGCCAGGAGAAGCAGGGAATGGGACTGGGGGACATCCCAGCGGTGGGATCCTGCCTCAGCAGAACTGAATGGCTGTTCTGATCCATGTATTTTAACCTGAGTGGATCTGACACTAACAAGAGAGGCGAGGGGCCTGTGGGAAAAAAAATGTATGTGCCACAATGTGTGCTATAATGTAAACCATGAGGTGGGTCAGAGTGGAGCACAGGCTTGGGTGCATCTGATTCAGGAGCAGGGACACGCAATGCTCATCTTGGGTGTCTGGCTGACAACAAGAGCAGAGAGGTAAGTTTCACAGGGTCGCGTGCCCATTTTATTTTCTTTTTCATTCATGATGCATAGAGGCGTTACCCAGACAAAGTGAGCATTTGTCAGCTGGACTTGCTAGAAATGACCTAGGCAGTGAAATGGGTTTGAAGCATCCCAAAGAGCCCTGCAAAAGAATGCTGAGAGTTAACCTGGCACCCTCCTTTGGAAACCTCCGGTGTCTGTCAGCTCTTCAGCTGTGCCCAAACACCTCCCATTGCGCTGCCACACCAGGACGTAATTCCAACCCCACCCTGAGTTCTGGAATGTTGTGGTGCCGTGTTGGAATCACATGTGACCAGGGGGTCTTGCCTCCCCCCCTTGTGGGGGGTCATGGTGGACCAGGCTGGTGGCTGTTGGTGATGTCATAAGCAGCTGGCATGTGGAGAGGAGTGGTGTGTTCTATGTTCCTTTGTGGGCGTGTAGGAGTTCGGAGTGGTTGTTTGGCTTGTTGTTCTTGTGCCTTTAGTGCCTTTGTTTGAGTACCATCGTGCGCAGCATCCTGTAGGTAAGCTGAGCCGGCGTGGGATGGACGGGTGGGCAGTGAGGTGTTGAGAAGTGCTGGCTGTCGGAGCTCCCAGCACCGTATTGCTTACTCTTGCGCATCAGACGTCATTTTCCCCCGGTAGACACGTCCCAAAGGGGGTATTCATAAAAGTACCACCCGTCCCATGCTTCTTCAGCCGTCTTCTTTGCTCAGTTGTGGAAGCAGAGTAAAGCTGCTGGGCGGACAGGCATCACATAGCCTGAGACTCAGCATGTCTTGCAGCAAGTGGATGGGACAGTTGTGCTGTGTGCTTTATTCCATGGCTGTCTTATTCCTGCTCACTGACCTGCTCTTTCTCTCTCCTCTGCCCACCCTCTGCCCACTGCCTTGGTGCAGCTTTTGCTCTCATAAGATCTGAGCAGAGTGACCAGGAACTGCTGCAGATAGCCTGAGGTGATCTCGTTGCCAGGTACGTGCCATCTTTTGTCCCACCACGTCGTTTTGCATGCCGTGGGTTTCTTCACTGCCCTCCAGCTCAGCCCTCAGAAGAGTGCTGTCTAATGCCCTGCTGTCGCACTGTCAGAGCGCTCTGGGCGAATGCATCTGCTGCTCTGTGCCAGAGTCCCCATCTGCTGGCAGAGGGATAGCAACTTGGTACAGCACTGCCTCAGAGGCTGTCACGTTTGAATTTACTGAAGCAAGGGGTAGTTTCTCGAACACTTGCCTATGCCGCAGGGTATGCAAGGGTAGCTCTGAAGAAGTCCCTCCATACTGTGCTGGGTGAATAGAGAAAACAGAAGTGTGTTTCTGCTCTGTTCCAGCTTGTCACACCTGCTGGGATGGGCAACGCATGCAGCGAGATCAGATGTGAGCCCGAGGTAGCGGGCACGGAGGTACAGTATGAAGCTCTGACTTGTCTTTGTTCCCTGTGTTGAGCTAGCAGAGGGAGCTGCAGATGTACTCTCCTACAGGAAAGAGTGGGCCAAAGGGGGCCAGGCCACCTGTCCACGCCAGTGCCATTGCTGATGAGTCTGTGTAGAGAGAGATGCATCTTTGCATGGCCTGGCGATCCTGCTGCATGCCAGGAAGAGAAACAACTGTGATGAGAAGTGCAGCTCCTTCTGAAGTGCTCCTGAGCAGGAGGGAGCGCATTTCCTGCAGCTTTCTCTGCAGATGTGCTCCTCACCTTGAAATCCTCCTGGTTTGTCCTCAGCTCCTGACCACGGCCTGTGCTCTGTTTTGCAGGCTGATAACATGTGGAAGCCGCAGCTGGTGCGTGCGGAGTCATCTTTCAACGTGCCAGCGATTGCGGCAGCCCATGTTATTAAGCGTTACGTCGCCCAGGGGCCGGATGAAGTCTCCCTGGAGGTAAGCAGTTACAGGCGTTCCTTGTTGTCATGCACGGGAGAGTAGTCTAGGGTGTGAACGGCTCAGGAATATTCACAGACACCTTCAGAATGTCTCGTGAGGTGAAGCTTCGAAGGTTCGGTTCCAGCTTAGACTTGCGCTGGGTCAGGAGGAGTTCAGCCATCTCTCCAGTATGGTTGGATTGGGCATTTGAACCTTGTAATCAAGCAGATCCTGCCCAGTATGGGAGCCTGGTCTCTGAGCAACAGCAGACGGGTGTGTGAAGTGTGCAGATGTGTTCAGGAAGCCCTGCTAACCGATGCCCGTGGTTAAAGTGGAGCTCTTCCATAGCCTTTGGCAGAGAGCCTGCTGATTTTGAGACCTGTTTCCTACTGCACAGCTGTACTGTGTATGTTGTGTGACCCTTGTACCTCCAAGTTCAGTTTTAGAAGGGAAAATGCCTTGGGGCTGCATTGGTGCAATTGCTGTCTAGCTTTAGGATATTCTGTGGCGCAGAAGAAGGCAGTTATTTGAGCTGTGCTTTCCTGCCAGCTGTGCTGAAGCTGGGATTGACGTTTCAATCTCTTGCAGGTGGGAGACTTGGTGTGCATTATTGATATGCCACCAAAGGAGCTGAGCCCCCGGTGGAGAGGCAAGCGTGGCTTTCAGGTAGGCACATGCTTTCGACTAGAGAGCCCAACTTCAGTAGAGTCAGGAATATCAGCTTGGAGCTGCTCTGCCTGCACAGGATGGCTTCCGGATGCAAACGGTTGCCCTGTGTCGCTGTCAGGGGACATTCCCTTGGGCTCTGGGCTCAGGCTAATGCCCTCCTCTCTTTTTGTTCTTGTTACAGGTTGGGTTTTTCCCTGGTGAGTGCGTGGAGCTCATCAGTGGAAAAGTTCCCGAGTCCCTCATCAATTCATTGCCAAAGCCAGGTACACATGTTACATTTGACAATGCGGGTTAGTAAAATGGGGTCAGAGCGTGGCTTTCAGGGGGTTCGTTAATGCTAGCGTTGAGCAAGATTAGCAACAGGACTGCATTAAGGTCCATGGGAACACGCAGAGATCTGTCCCAATCCCACTGTGTTTATTGTTGGGCTTGGGGAAGTCACAGAATCCTCCTGGAATGGCTTGGGATTGGCAGGGGCCTAAAGGATCATCCTCAGGCTCCATGGCCTCTGCCTCAGTCTGGGTCGGCAGCCGACGCATTTAGCAGGAGTCGAGAGCAGGCTGTCCGGGGCCCCTTCTGACCTGGCCTTGGGCACGTGCAGGGACGGGGAAAATCCGTTCTTGCGTGTCCTTGTTGGGAATGTTCTTCCCGATGTTCCGTGCTCGGTCGAAGGCGTTACGCTCGGCCTCGTCCAACCGAGCCAAGCCTGAAATGAACTGGTTTCTTTGTTTTGTTTCTTTGCAGTGCCGAGGAAACGGGGCAAGCTCAGCACCTTCCTTCGTTCGGTGGTGAAGGCTCGCCCCAGGAGATCGGAGCAGCCGGAGCCAGCGAAGGAAGGGGTGTTTGGGTGTGACCTGGGGGAGCATCTTCTCCGCTCTGGCCGTGATGGTAAGGAACAGCCCATTGCTGAGATCTCCCTCCGCTGGGCATCTAAAGATAAAAGGGAGATCATATCCAACAATTGTTTCAGTCTGAAAACATAGGAAGCCTTCTGGCCAAACAGAGCATCCTGCATCCTTTTCCTAGCTCTTCTGGACTTGAGATTGCATTCCTCCATTCCCCAGGGAGCTGTGATGGGACTTGCAGTGTCTGTGGTTTTGCCAGAATTACTTTCTCCAGGCTGTTGATTGGTGGTGGCATTTCTGGAAAGCCAAGAACACGTCTCTGTGCAGTTTCCTCACAGCTGTCTCTGCCAGCTTTCTCCTCTAAGGAGGAAGCAAGCGGTGGCCCGGCTGGGCTTACTGGGTGGGATGTGAGAAGAGCAGGGCCTGAAGCAGGACTTGAGTAAGAAGCTGAGCTAACCGCTGGCTCTTGTTCTGTAGTCCCCCAGGTCCTGCAGAGCTGCGCCGAGTTCATTGAGCAGCATGGCGTGGTGCAGGGGATCTACCGCCTGTCCGGCATGGCGTCCAGGATCCAGCGCCTACGGTAAGAGTGCTGCGACTGACACAGCTGTCAGCAGGGGCACGTGCCATGCTGCGGGCGTTCAGAGGAACCCCTTCCTTTTCCTGACTGTATTCTGTGTGGCTTTGGACTTGCTTTCCTCTTTCTCAAAGCCCTCTGCCCAATCCTGTGTCCTTCTCTGCAGCCATGAGTTTGAGTTGGAGCAGGTTCCCGAGCTCAGCGTCCGAGACATTCACAGCGTGAGCTCCCTCTGCAAGATGTACTTCAGGGAGCTCCCGAACCCTCTGCTGACCGAGCAGCTGTATGCCAAGTTCTCGGTAAGCTCAGGGCAATGTCTTGGAAATGACACTCACCTCTCCCCTGGGCGTCCTGGCTGATGGTTGCAGCAGTGCCCCAGCTCCGAGGTCTTATTTCTGTTAGCCCCATGAGGCATGTCTTTGCCACATCCTGCCTCAGGCTGATGCCACTTTTGGTGGTGCCAGGAGGTGCTTATTTAAGCTATTCACGACGCTTGGAAGAATTCCCTTTCCTTTGCTATTCCCGCCTGGTGTCTGAATCCCTTCCTGCCTTTTTCCAGGACGCTGTTTGCGCTGCGACGGAGGAGGAGCGGCTGCTCAGCATGCAGGATGCCATCCAGCAGCTGCCCGCTCCTCACTACAGGTCAGTGCTGCGCTCGGTCTGCTGAGTTCAGCCCTGCTGCCTTTCAGAGGGCCATGATGCGATTCCAGGTGTTGCCTCACGCTGGCAGCATCATGCCTGTGCACGCTGAAGCGGCTGAAGGCTGCGTCGGGTCGGTTGATTGGGTCAGTTCCTTGGTACGGGGGCACGGTTGGTGCAGCCGATGGCTGCGGCTGTGCTGTGCTGGGGCTTGGTGCTGCAGTGTGGTGGCATTGGGAATGTTTTACCTACTTCATATTCAGGGACGGTAGCAATGACAACAACCGGCATGAAGTGAGGTTTGTTTTGTGCGCTGCAGCACGGCTTGCTTTTTGGTGCTGAACATCTGCCCCTCTTGTTTTCCAGGACGCTGGAATACCTTATGAGACACTTGGCGTCTCTGGCCGGGAACTGCTCCATCACCAACATGCATGCTCAGAACTTGGCGATAGTGTGGGCTCCAAACCTCTTAAGGTAAACTTCCGTTTCAACACGATGCTTACTTCTGCTCTGGCCCAACCCCAGGGGCACAATTTCCAGGTGACAGTTTCTACTCACTTGTTTAGCTGGGACTGCTGTGTCCCTGATCATCCAGGAGAATTTTGTCAGTGGCATCGCTGATTGCCCACTGCGGAAGTCTCCAGAGCCCAACTTGTCAGGTTTTGGCTACAGAAATTCAGACTGGGGGAAATGATCCTGGGGAAATGACTTGTAAGATCTGCCTTTTCTTCAGATCCCAGCAGAGCCAGTCCGCCTGCGCCAGCGGAGAAGCTGCGTGCAAGGAGCTGCAGATGCAGTCAGATGTTGTGGAGTTCCTCATCAGCCACACAGACGTCCTCTTCCCCTCCAAATCCACGCCAGCCGTGGGAGAGAGGGCAGGTGAGCGTCTTCCTCCATTAGCTTGATCTTGATCTGACACCTTGATCCAAGCCAGGCCTTCTCCAAGACCTTTGAAAATGCTTTTTCTGTCGAGGAGACAGCAGGCTTCGGGGTTTAGATTAGAATATGGTGCCCCGTTCCTGGGTCCTGAGAGTGTCCAAACCCAAAGCTTCCATGGAGAAAACCGTCACTGCCGTTCAGATGTTTTGCAAGCAGGTGAAGCTTGATTGAAGTGTGGCAGCAAAGCTTTCCGAGGTCCCTGCCCCCTAGTTTTTCTAGGTTTTTTGTTTGCCTGTTTCAATACAGTGAGCTGCTCTTAATTGTGGCTGTGTCCTTTGCCACGAGCATACCTCTGAGCACACGGTTCTTTTGAGCTCCTCTTCTTCCAGTGGCTCTGATAAGCAAGTCTGAGAGAAATGCAGAACTGGGATGGCTGTGCGGCTGCCTTCTGATCCTCCCTCTTACCTGTGGTTTCCCCTTGCAGGGCACAGCTCTCTGGACGGGCCCAAGTCTGTGTGGGTGTCTCCTCCATCCACAAAGCTGCTCACGCTGCAGGAGGCACAGGCTGAGAGGAGAGGCCAGAGCAGCTCTCCTGCTGCAACACAGAGCAGCAACACCGAGGTGGAGGAAGGCCCCACAGCTGTAATGAGGAACTTCCACACGGTCATTGATTCTCCATCGGAAAGGTAAAGAGGACTTCCCTTTCCAGCCGCTATCATCATTGGTCGGGTGGGTTTGCCAGGAACGGGCAACTGTCGGCAAGGGCTCGGAGCAGCTCTTCCCTCACCCTGCACCACGACTGACAGCACGCTCTGCTTTCTCTCTCCAGACCAAGTTCTCACAGCAAGAGGACGGAGTCACCAGCTGGCAGTTGGCGTTCCTGTTTCTGTCTGGGCAAACCATCCCCTGCAGCCAAACGCCAACTGCAGCTCAGTGCCAGGGATCCCTCAGAAGCACAAGTCGTGGTCCTGGCAGGTAAGGGTGCAAATCCAGCTTTCAAAGCACTGCTTGTCAGCAGCACAGGTAGGATTCATGCTTTCAGTGGGCTTGTACCTCCTTCTGGCGCTCGAGCCTGTGCCTGACATCTTTGGTTCACCCCTGTCTTTCCCAAATGAGTCTCTTGTCAACACAAGAGCTGGACCTGCACGAGGATCACTGTCAAGACAGTGACACTGTTGCTAGAAGCCTATTTGCTTCTGCCCACCACCACTACGTAGCCAGATGTCAAGAACCTCTTTCATGATTCATCTTGTGAACGTTTGACACTAACCGCTGTCCATCTACTCCTTCCTAGGTGACCCGAGCCCTCGTGTGTCCCGAAGACGCAGGGCATGCTACGACAGCGCATCCTGTGCTTCCATCAATGAAGAGCTGTTAGGAAGCACAGGGTGCTGCATTTCAGTGGAGAGCCTTCCATATGGCACCATCAATGCAGACAAGAACATCATCGTCGTTGAAGCCCTCGTTCATCCCATCCCTCCGGAAGCTGCTGACCTGAGCCTGCCAGACACCACAGGCACCAGCGTGGATTGGGACCCAGTGCAGGGGTCCCAGGACAGCCCAGCCCAAGCACAGCCCGAGTGCCCCGACAGCAGCACCACCATGCAGGCTCAGGTCAGCAACACCGAGGAGAAGCCGAGCCTCTTGGAGGGGGGTGTAGAATCAGGCCACCAGTGCCAGGCTCCAAGCAACAGCACGAGCTCTGAGTTACTCTCTCCTTAACAACAGAGGATTGGTCCCATCTTAAAGCCTGGACCTCTCACGCCCTCCTTTGTCCCATTGAATAAAGGCACGCTCGTGCTCAATCAACACTTTGGCTGCATTCCGATTCTTCATTCACAGGGACTGGGATGAATGCAAGAAACAGCAAGGCAGCTCAGCTTGCAGTGCTCTGGCTGTGGGGTGCGTGCAGCCGAGCTCTGGGTGTGTTCCCATTTTGCCTGACTTTGGGATGCCTGCAGCGAGAGCTCTGCTACCATTTTTTATCCTAGCATCCTGGAACTGCTCATGAAAACTCCAAGCCTCCTGGCTGCGGCTTTGTGATGCTTTTCAGTGCTTTTTCTTTATTGCTTTTTGGATGCTCTAACACCTCTGTCCTCTCGTCGTTTCCATTCCCGGCTCCCACCTCTGAGCCAGCCCTGCAGATCATCTCCAGCCCTGCCATCATGGCGCTGCGGCAGGAGGAGCTCACCCTGACCAACATCAGGCAGTGCTGCCTGCCTCTCTCACTCTCTAGACCAAGTGTAACTACGCTGTTGTGGAGACAAATGCTTTCTGTCACATCCTCCATCCCCGCAGCCATTTACTGGTAGGCGGCTCTTGCAGAAGAAGATTCAAGCAGCAGGACCTTTTGCCCAACTACAGCACACGAATGCTACAAAAGCAGAAACAACCCGCAAGCTCTGAGTCTGTGAGTCTGCACAGGCACGCACCGACTGCGTTTGATGGTACCCCCCATCCTTGATTTCCTTCCCTGCTTCTTGTCTGATGGCACTGCTGAGCCAGGAACAAGCTGCCCGGCGTGGCAGAGCGTGGTGCAGAGCTGTGCTGGGACCTCCTCCCCTTCCTCTGCTGCAGCTTGGCGTGCAACCTCACCCACTTCTCTGACAGACCTGCTGATCCCATCGGGAAGCTCTGGCACGGGATGTGCCTCCAACCCAAAGCTCCTTCCCACCTCCCAAGGGAAAGCAAAGCAACCCGAGCATCGCCAACAAACCTGCCCAGCAGACAGCAGGGAATGCAAACAGCTTCTGGCTGCTCCCCTGCACTCCCATCCTAAGTAAGAGACCCCACGAGGACTGGCTGGGAAATCAGTGCATGACACACGTGAGTGTGCACAGGATTGTGCAAAGCAGTGGGGTTCCACCAGTGTGTGTGTATTTGTGCACAGATGCTGTTGCACACGTTTGTGTTCATGAGTGTACAAACCAGTGGGGTTGCTCAGGTCTGTGCATGTCAGTGGGTATGTGAGCAAGGACAAGCACGCACATATATGTGCGTGCACAGGGGTGTGTAAAGGTTGGAGCTGTGCAAAGACATTGTGGTACCGGTGTGTGTGTGCACTTTGGGAGTGAAAGGAAGGGGTTGCGCGTGTGTCTGTGTGTGTGCGCACAGGGCTGCACTAAGGGATGTGGTTGCGTGAGTGTGTGTGAGCACATGGATAGTGCGTGGATGCGGTGGCACCAATGTGTGCTTGCACAGGGGTGTGCTGAGGAGTTGGGTTGCACACAGGTGCACACACAGGGATGTTTGTGGTAGCTGTAGGCAGCTCTGAGCAAGTTTTTCTGAGCAAGTTCCCATCTCTTTTCCATTCCTTTGCCCCTCAGAACGGTTTTCCAGTGGCTCTCGTCCAAGAATTCTTGGAACAGCCTGCGGCTGGCTCTCCTGAAGCTCAGGGTCCTGACTTTGCTTTTGGCCAGGCCCGCATTCCTCGAGATGAGGAACTCTAGGAGGGCATGGTCACTACAGGCCTGACCACCTCCAGACTTAAGCCCTGCTGTGCACCGTGTCCAGTAATGCTTCCCTTCTGCTTGGTGTGCTTAATGCTTGGGCCACACAGTTCATCTCTGTGCACTCCAGCAGTCTCTCAGACAGCTTGCAGCCAGCCATGCTGATTTCCCAGCCTGACTGGAATCCCCCATCAAGTTAAGAGTCAGTGAGCGCGGTGCTTCTGGTAGCTGCAGTAAGCAGGGCCCATCAACAGGCTCCCTTCACCGGGCGGCCTGGAGCAGACCCTCACCTCCAGAAGCCCACGATTGGTTCAGTCATTAATTTGACCTGCAAGTTCTCCATGTGATCATGGCTGTTCTTAGTCCTTAGCAGTCAGCTTCTTCATATAGAGGGCAAATCCCTTGCCCTCCTGAATTCCACAGTAACAATCACGTCTGCTTTGTGTCAGGCTTTTGTTTTCTTTTTTTTAGTTATTACTATTCTTTTCCCATTTACTAGGTAGGAAAGCTACTTTCTGAGCCAGGAGAAGAAGAAGTGCAACAGGCAACAATCTTCCTTGCACTATGCAGTTTGCATGAGTAGCCAAGTGCTCCTGAGGTCATGTGTGCTGCAGAGCTGACCTTGGTGGCAGGGGCCGTGTCTTCATTTTCTACCTGCCCCGTGGGAACATAAGAAGACTATTCAGAGCAGGAGCTGCAGAGCAGGATGAACGGCATGAGAAGGTAAGGCTGGGAACCAAGGAGGCAGCTTTTGTGTCGGGCAGCAGTGATGCAGGGGGCTCCCCAGCAGGAAGCTGGCTCATCCAAACGCTTGCTGAGTGTTTGGAAGCCCAAACCCTTATGGTCTCTAAGCTGAAGGCAGCCCAGAGGCAGCATGTCCTTGATCTGATCGTGGTGTGCCTGAGTGAGGGAGTGATCCAAGCTGGATGCAGAAGAGTCATCTTAATTTCTCTGATATTTGACTTCAGGTGACACCTCTTGGGTGTTGGTTTCCTAAAATTTGGATCTAGGAGGCGGCCTCTCCCTTTGCTTAAGGTTGCAGTCATTGCTGGTGTGGGATCATTTGTCCCACAGCTGGTGAGCAGAGCTGTTGCTCTCCTGAGCGTGCTGCACGTGGAGACAGAGCTTTGGACCCCCTTGCTAAAGACCACCCTGTGAGAGCCTGTCAGAAGCACTGCTGCGGTGTGCACGTGAGCTGGGCGCAGCTTAGGCTGAGCAGAACTAAGAGGTGAGCTGGGTTTGGTGCTGGGTGGTTGCTGGGAGGTGTCTCAGCAGAAAAGCCAGGCTGGGGTGTGCACGCTGTGTCAGTCCTCATCCCAGCTGGCAGTGAGAGTTGGAGGAGGGTGATGGGTGCTGCCTGCTCTCGCTGCTGCACCGAGTTTGTGGCACAGCAGCACAGTGGTGAGTGAGCTGGGAGGGGGACGGACTGCTGCTGTGCATGGCTAGGCCAGAGCTGGAGGTTTGTCCAACACGTGCGTCATGCTGGTGCAGCCATTGCAGCTGCAGCAGGAGTAGAAGACAAAGAAGTTTTCTTCGTGAGAGCAACACCAATGATTTGATTCAAATGTATAACTGCTATGAAGATGGTGAGGAACAGATCCACCTGAAAGACATGCTTGATCACATCAGGAATGAGCATGTGATCAAATAGAGCCAGCGTGGCTTTCCCAGGGGAAGGCCATGCCTAACCAGTCTGGCGGCCTTCTGTGATGGAGTGGCGGCATTTGTGGACAAAAGGAAGGAAACAGATGTCATTGACCTGGACTTGAGCAAGATCTTTGACATGGCCCTCCACCACATCCTTCTCTCTAAATTGGAGGGACGTGGATTTGACAGGTGGACCACCTGGTGGAGAAGGTATTGGTTGAAAGGCCACAGACAGAGGGTGGTGATTCATGGTTCTGTGTCCAGGTGGAGGCCGATACCAAGTGGTGTCATCCAGGAGTCTGTCTTGGGACCAGTGCTTTTTTACATCGTTATCAGGGACACCAGTGATGCAATCGAGTGCACCCTCTGCTGTTTGCTGAGGGTGCGTCTGACACAGCGGAAGGAAGGGATGCCATTCAGAGGGACCTCGCCCGAGAGGTTGGCCTAGGTGAATCTAATGAGGTTCAACACAGCAAAGTGCAAGGTTTTGCACTTGGGCTGGAGGAATTCCAGGCATTCCTACAGACTGGGAGGAGCGGTCCTTAAGAGAAGCCCCGCAGAGAAGGACCTGGGGGTCCTGGTGGATGAAGAAGAGAACGTGAGCCATCAGCGTGCTCTTGCAGCTCAGAGAGCAAATGGTACCCTGGGCTGCATCAGAAGAGGGGATGGCCAGCAGGGACAGGGAGGTGATTGATCTTCATGATCCTTGAGGTCCCCTCCAACCCGGGCCGTTCTATGGTTCTGTGATTACACTCACTGTCCGAAATAATGGCAGCTGTGCAGAAGCTGGATATATGTGGGGACAGCTCTTGTAAGCAGCTGATTTTAAGACCTTGCCCTAGTCGAGAGTCTAAATTGCATGTCAGAAGAAAGCTGGGAAAGTGGTTATTGCTCATTATTTTTCATTTGCTGATTCTTTCTTTAGGGTTCCTTTTCAAAAGGAGATTTTGGTGATGGAAGCAGCTGAAGAAGGAACAAAACCAGCTCTTGCCAGGAGTGCATGAAGTCCCTGTGGAGAGAAGCAAAGAACCTGGGCTTCCTCTGGGATGCTCCCCACCATGTCTCAGGAAGGAGACAGCTGCTGTTCCAATTTCTGCTCTGTGTGTGGAAAGGTACGCCTGGGTTTCTTCTGCTTGTTTTCTCTTTCTTTTTCTCTCTTTTAAGGAGAAGGGGTGGAGCAAGGGGAGACCCACTGGTCATTTGTTACCTCAAGAACAGGATGGATTCTGCATTCACCGTGAAAAACCTGGGCTAGTAGCACGGGCGTGTTTCAGGCTGGACTCTTCTTTTCCTGCTCAGTTTCCTTTTGGCTACAGGGAGACAGCTGTCGAAAGGTGTGTTTTCAAAGCCACTCTAGAAAACCGTGTTTCACTGTTGCAGGTGGTTCAGTGTGCTCTTGCAGTGTAGATGCGTTTGCTGTAGAATCTTAGTGGTTTCTGTTCCTAGGGGAGGACTGGGAGGAGGTAGTGAGAAGAGAATTCAATGCCTTGGGTGTATCTTAGTGAGAAATGTTGGCATGAGGTGCTGAAAGTCTTCAGCTGTAAAAGGACAGTGAGGCTCAGACTCCTTAACCTGCTGGAGCAGGGCGGAAGCAAGGAGTGGGCACTGCCCTCCCAAGTGCAGGCTGCACTTGGTTATGGTCTGCCAGGTCTCTGCTGCCCTGTGTTTCTTCTGAGAAGTTTGTTGGAGCTGCTTGGAGTAGTGAAGGGTGGGGAAGAAGTGCTGTTCAAGAGCTAAGGCTCTGCATGATAATTCTGGATGGATTGAACCACGGTGTCTGAAGACATAGCTTCCATCAGAATGATCCCAGCATTGTGCAAGTGTCTCAGCTGAACCCCCTGAGCAGGTGTCTGAGAGCACCCGCCTCCTCCAGCTGAGCCATAGGCAAGCTAACTGTGCCCAGGAATTACAGCTTATGCAGACTGAATATGCTTCCAAGTGTTTTCCTTAGTGATAAACAATGTCCCAGCACTCTGATATTCCATCTCCGGCACAATCTGGAGCATCTCTGCAAACCATGGGTGCCCCTTCCCACCCCCGTTTCTTCCTTTCTCTCTTTAGAATCAGTGTGGTGCAGTTCCCTGCGTTTGTGAGCAGCAGCCAGCAGGCCGCAAGAGATCCAGTTGCACCTTTAGCAGACAGAGGGATGTGATGGGGACAGACTGTCCTTACCGCCATGCAGAAGTGAGTTTTTCCCGTCCTCTATTAAGAAGTAGGAAAGAATAGAGTTTGAATGTTACTTCTGAGCAGGTGCTGTGCTGTAGGGGATGTCAGGTAACCATTTACTTGGGGGTGCGGGAAGGAGCAGTGCAAAGTGATGTATTAGTTTGTGTTTTGGCTGTTGAAGTGCAGTTCCATTTTGGGGAGCAAAAAGATGGGCTAATGTGGAAAACAGAAGGGAGAAGGCTAGTACCTGGACAGTGGGCTGAGCTTTGGTGACTGCAGCCATTTGCAGGAGAAGTTTTGCTGTTTTGCACAGTGGAGTTCAGAATGGGAGCTGATGATGAATGGGAGCTGCTGGAGAAACAGACTTCCATGGACAAGTTCCAGTGCCTCAATGACTTTCTTGTAGCGAGGCAGCAGTGATGCTGGAGGGCACGTGGTGAGTGCGTGGACAGGGTGGCACAAACGAGTGCGTGTGCTGAGGAGTTGGGCTGCACACAGGTGCAGACAAAGGGATGTTTGTGGTAGGTGTAGGCACGTCCGTGTTCCCAGGGATGGTTTGCACACGTCTGTGAATGCAAAGGAGGGCAGAAGATGCGGTGCGTGCATGAGGGTGTGCAAAGCAGGCAGGGTGGCACACAGGTGTGCGTGTGCACGTGGATAGGGGAAGGCTGGGGTTACAGGTTGACCTGTGCTGAGGTGAGTGGGGGCTCACGGTGTTGCTCAGTGGTAGATTTGTTCACACTGAGTGCTACCAGGAAACTCGCGCACCCTTTTTGTTTCAGCTGTGCCAGTGCTGTGATCCCTTGCTGCTGGGCTGGGGTGTTGGAAGGATGGTGTGCGTGCCGAGCTCCCATCTCTCTTGCAGGAATCAAGTGTAGAGCCAAAGGGATGTTTGGGCCAGGTGGCTGCAAGAAGGCTGGCTGTTTGGGATGGTGGTAGCTGATGGAAAATGGGTATTCCGTTCAGCTTTTAACAGAAGTCAGGGGTCCTACAGCAAGAATGACTAGGATCTCGAATGGCTTCAAACATGCACACTGAGTACATCTGTCCTGCCATGCCATCTCTGCTTCTTTCTGATGAAAGCATTTTTACGACCACGTGTTGGGCCTGTTTGCTTGAAGAAGGAGAAATGTTAGGTACAGTTCTCACCGAGAACTTCTGCGTAATTTGAATCATGAGTGTTAGCACAGTTCTCCTACTACTAATGGCTTTCACTAAACCACGTCCCTCAACACAACATTCAGTCGTTCCTTGAACACCCCCAGCGTCGGTGACTCCACCAGCTCCCTGGGCAGTCCATTCCAGTGCTTGGCCACCCTTTCTGAGAAGTAATATTTCCTAATGTCCAGCCTGAATCTCCTCTGCTGCAGCTTGAAACCATTCCCTCTAGTTCTGTCAATAATGACACAAGAGGACAGGCCGTCCCCCAGCTCACTACAACCTCCCTTCAGGAAGTTATATTGAGCAAGAAGGTCTCCCCTGAGCCATCTCTTCTCCAGGCTGAGCATTCCCAGCTCCTGCAGCCTCTCCTCATATGGCCCCATTGTGCTCCAGAGCCCTCACCAGCTTTGTTGCCCTTCTTTGAACACGTTCCAAAGCCTCAGTGTCTTTCTTGCACTGAGGGGTCCAAAACTGGAAACAGAACTTGAGTTGCAGCATCACCAGTGCCGAGTACAGGGGGACAGTCACCTCTCCGCTCCTGCTGGCAGTGCTGTTTCTGGCGCAAAATGAATGTAAGTGTCACATGTGTAACATCCTTTTTGATGGAGTTCTCTGACGGGAGTCCAATGGATTTGAGACCTGACTTGAAGCCTGTGGGCATCACCCAGGAGTTGGAGTGCCAGGATTAGGCCAGGGAACAGGAACCTCTTTGGTGGTTATTAACTCCCACCTTTTTTGGTCAGGAATCTATGTATGTATTTTTGTTGTTTTTTTTTTCATGCAAAGAAGAGACCAGTGAAGCTGTGAGGTGTCTAGAGCACAAGTCTTATGGGGAGCTTCTTATGGAACTGGGATGATTTAGTCTGGAAGAGAGGAGGCTCAGGGAGGACCTTATCATTCTGTACGATTACCTGAAGAGAGGTTATGTGGAGGTGAGGGTTGTCCTGCTCTTCTCCCATGTAAGTAGTGACAGGAGTGGAAGGAACAACCTCAGGTTGTATGAGGGGAGATTCAGCTTGGATGTTAAGAAAACCATCTCCAAATGGGTGCTCAGACGCTGGAGGCATCTGCTGGCTGAGCGCTTTGTTGGGTGAGCATCACACTGCTGGAAAGCACGCAGCTGTTGTCTCTGCGAACAGCCCCATCCGTGGGGACTGGTGGCTTTTTCATGTTACCCTTGTGTTTCAAGTCCTACATCCAGTTACTCGTGCTGTTTGAAAGCACCATCTTAGAGGCAGCCTTGATTTCTGCAGCTGCGAGCTTTGTGCCACGGGAGCTCCCCTGCTTCTCCCTGGGATGGGCGACCGAATGGAAGGCCCAGCAGAAGTCTGGGTAGGTGATATCACTTGCTGTTCCTTTCCCCACCCGTGCCAGGAGAAGCAGGGAATGGGACTGGGGGACATCCCAGCGGTGGGATCCTGCCTCAGCAGAACTGAATGGCTGTTCTGATCCATGTATTTTAACCTGAGTGGATCTGACACTAACAAGAGAGGCGAGGGGCCTGTGGGAAAAAAAATGTATGTGCCACAATGTGTGCTATAATGTAAACCATGAGGTGGGTCAGAGTGGAGCACAGGCTTGGGTGCATCTGATTCAGGAGCAGGGACACGCAATGCTCATCTTGGGTGTCTGGCTGACAACAAGAGCAGAGAGGTAAGTTTCACAGGGTAGCGTGCCCATTTTATTTTCTTTTTCATTCATGATGCATAGAGGCGTTACCCAGACAAAGTGAGCATTTGTCAGCTGGACTTGCTAGAAATGACCTAGGCAGTGAAATGGGTTTGAAGCATCCCAAAGAGCCCTGCAAAAGAATGCTGAGAGTTAACCTGGCACCCTCCTTTGGAAACCTCCGGTGTCTGTCAGCTCTTCAGCTGTGCCCAAACACCTCCCATTGCGCTGCCACACCAGGACGTAATTCCAACCCCACCCTGAGTTCTGGAATGTTGTGGTGCCGTGTTGGAATCACATGTGACCAGGGGGTCTTGCCTCCCCCCCTTGTGGGGGGTCATGGTGGACCAGGCTGGTGGCTGTTGGTGATGTCATAAGCAGCTGGCATGTGGAGAGGAGTGGTGTGTTCTATGTTCCTTTGTGGGCGTGTAGGAGTTCGGAGTGGTTGTTTGGCTTGTTGTTCTTGTGCCTTTAGTGCCTTTGTTTGAGTACCATCGTGCGCAGCATCCTGTAGGTAAGCTGAGCCGGCGTGGGATGGACGGGTGGGCAGTGAGGTGTTGAGAAGTGCTGGCTGTCGGAGCTCCCAGCACCGTATTGCTTACTCTTGCGCATCAGACGTCATTTTCCCCCGGTAGACACGTCCCAAAGGGGGTATTCATAAAAGTACCACCCGTCCCATGCTTCTTCAGCCGTCTTCTTTGCTCAGTTGTGGAAGCAGAGTAAAGCTGCTGGGCGGACAGGCATCACATAGCCTGAGACTCAGCATGTCTTGCAGCAAGTGGATGGGACAGTTGTGCTGTGTGCTTTATTCCATGGCTGTCTTATTCCTGCTCACTGACCTGCTCTTTCTCTCTCCTCTGCCCACCCTCTGCCCACTGCCTTGGTGCAGCTTTTGCTCTCATAAGATCTGAGCAGAGTGACCAGGAACTGCTGCAGATAGCCTGAGGTGATCTCGTTGCCAGGTACGTGCCATCTTTTGTCCCACCACGTCGTTTTGCATGCCGTGGGTTTCTTCACTGCCCTCCAGCTCAGCCCTCAGAAGAGTGCTGTCTAATGCCCTGCTGTCGCACTGTCAGAGCGCTCTGGGCGAATGCATCTGCTGCTCTGTGCCAGAGTCCCCATCTGCTGGCAGAGGGATAGCAACTTGGTACAGCACTGCCTCAGAGGCTGTCACGTTTGAATTTACTGAAGCAAGGGGTAGTTTCTCGAACACTTGCCTATGCCGCAGGGTATGCAAGGGTAGCTCTGAAGAAGTCCCTCCATACTGTGCTGGGTGAATAGAGAAAACAGAAGTGTGTTTCTGCTCTGTTCCAGCTTGTCACACCTGCTGGGATGGGCAACGCATGCAGCGAGATCAGATGTGAGCCCGAGGTAGCGGGCACGGAGGTACAGTATGAAGCTCTGACTTGTCTTTGTTCCCTGTGTTGAGCTAGCAGAGGGAGCTGCAGATGTACTCTCCTACAGGAAAGAGTGGGCCAAAGGGGGCCAGGCCACCTGTCCACGCCAGTGCCATTGCTGATGAGTCTGTGTAGAGAGAGATGCATCTTTGCATGGCCTGGCGATCCTGCTGCATGCCAGGAAGAGAAACAACTGTGATGAGAAGTGCAGCTCCTTCTGAAGTGCTCCTGAGCAGGAGGGAGCGCATTTCCTGCAGCTTTCTCTGCAGATGTGCTCCTCACCTTGAAATCCTCCTGGTTTGTCCTCAGCTCCTGACCACGGCCTGTGCTCTGTTTTGCAGGCTGATAACATGTGGAAGCCGCAGCTGGTGCGTGCGGAGTCATCTTTCAACGTGCCAGCGATTGCGGCAGCCCATGTTATTAAGCGTTACGTCGCCCAGGGGCCGGATGAAGTCTCCCTGGAGGTAAGCAGTTACAGGCGTTCCTTGTTGTCATGCACGGGAGAGTAGTCTAGGGTGTGAACGGCTCAGGAATATTCACAGACACCTTCAGAATGTCTCGTGAGGTGAAGCTTCGAAGGTTCGGTTCCAGCTTAGACTTGCGCTGGGTCAGGAGGAGTTCAGCCATCTCTCCAGTATGGTTGGATTGGGCATTTGAACCTTGTAATCAAGCAGATCCTGCCCAGTATGGGAGCCTGGTCTCTGAGCAACAGCAGACGGGTGTGTGAAGTGTGCAGATGTGTTCAGGAAGCCCTGCTAACCGATGCCCGTGGTTAAAGTGGAGCTCTTCCATAGCCTTTGGCAGAGAGCCTGCTGATTTTGAGACCTGTTTCCTACTGCACAGCTGTACTGTGTATGTTGTGTGACCCTTGTACCTCCAAGTTCAGTTTTAGAAGGGAAAATGCCTTGGGGCTGCATTGGTGCAATTGCTGTCTAGCTTTAGGATATTCTGTGGCGCAGAAGAAGGCAGTTATTTGAGCTGTGTTTTCCTGCCAGCTGTGCTGAAGCTGGGATTGACGTTTCAATCTCTTGCAGGTGGGAGACTTGGTGTGCATTATTGATATGCCACCAAAGGAGCTGAGCCCCCGGTGGAGAGGCAAGCGTGGCTTTCAGGTAGGCACATGCTTTCGACTAGAGAGCCCAACTTCAGTAGAGTCAGGAATATCAGCTTGGAGCTGCTCTGCCTGCACAGGATGGCTTCCGGATGCAAACGGTTGCCCTGTGTCGCTGTCAGGGGACATTCCCTTGGGCTCTGGGCTCAGGCTAATGCCCTCCTCTCTTTTTGTTCTTGTTACAGGTTGGGTTTTTCCCTGGTGAGTGCGTGGAGCTCATCAGTGGAAAAGTTCCCGAGTCCCTCATCAATTCATTGCCAAAGCCAGGTACACATGTTACATTTGACAATGCGGGTTAGTAAAATGGGGTCAGAGCGTGGCTTTCAGGGGGTTCGTTAATGCTAGCGTTGAGCAAGATTAGCAACAGGACTGCATTAAGGTCCATGGGAACACGCAGAGATCTGTCCCAATCCCACTGTGTTTATTGTTGGGCTTGGGGAAGTCACAGAATCCTCCTGGAATGGCTTGGGATTGGCAGGGGCCTAAAGGATCATCCTCAGGCTCCATGGCCTCTGCCTCAGTCTGGGTCGGCAGCCGACGCATTTAGCAGGAGTCGAGAGCAGGCTGTCCGGGGCCCCTTCTGACCTGGCCTTGGGCACGTGCAGGGACGGGGAAAATCCGTTCTTGCGTGTCCTTGTTGGGAATGTTCTTCCCGATGTTCCGTGCTCGGTCGAAGGCGTTACGCTCAGCCTCGTCCAACCGAGCCAAGCCTGAAATGAACTGGTTTCTTTGTTTTGTTTCTTTGCAGTGCCGAGGAAACGGGGCAAGCTCAGCACCTTCCTTCGTTCGGTGGTGAAGGCTCGCCCCAGGAGATCGGAGCAGCCGGAGCCAGCGAAGGAAGGGGTGTTTGGGTGTGACCTGGGGGAGCACCTTCTCCGCTCTGGCCGTGATGGTAAGGAACAGCCCATTGCTGAGATCTCCCTCCGCTGGGCATCTAAAGATAAAAGGGAGATCATATCCAACAATTGTTTCAGTCTGAAAACATAGGAAGCCTTCTGGCCAAACAGAGCATCCTGCATCCTTTTCCTAGCTCTTCTGGACTTGAGATTGCATTCCTCCATTCCCCAGGGAGCTGTGATGGGACTTGCAGTGTCTGTGGTTTTGCCAGAATTACTTTCTCCAGGCTGTTGATTGGTGGTGGCATTTCTGGAAAGCCAAGAACACGTCTCTGTGCAGTTTCCTCACAGCTGTCTCTGCCAGCTTTCTCCTCTAAGGAGGAAGCAAGCGGTGGCCCGGCTGGGCTTACTGGGTGGGATGTGAGAAGAGCAGGGCCTGAAGCAGGACTTGAGTAAGAAGCTGAGCTAACCGCTGGCTCTTGTTCTGTAGTCCCCCAGGTCCTGCAGAGCTGCGCCGAGTTCATTGAGCAGCATGGCGTGGTGCAGGGGATCTACCGCCTGTCCGGCATGGCGTCCAGGATCCAGCGCCTACGGTAAGAGTGCTGCGACTGACACAGCTGTCAGCAGGGGCACGTGCCATGCTGCGGGCGTTCAGAGGAACCCCTTCCTTTTCCTGACTGTATTCTGTGTGGCTTTGGACTTGCTTTCCTCTTTCTCAAAGCCCTCTGCCCAATCCTGTGTCCTTCTCTGCAGCCATGAGTTTGAGTTGGAGCAGGTTCCCGAGCTCAGCGTCCGAGACATTCACAGCGTGAGCTCCCTCTGCAAGATGTACTTCAGGGAGCTCCCGAACCCTCTGCTGACCGAGCAGCTGTATGCCAAGTTCTCGGTAAGCTCAGGGCAATGTCTTGGAAATGACACTCACCTCTCCCCTGGGCGTCCTGGCTGATGGTTGCAGCAGTGCCCCAGCTCCGAGGTCTTATTTCTGTTAGCCCCATGAGGCATGTCTTTGCCACATCCTGCCTCAGGCTGATGCCACTTTTGGTGGTGCCAGGAGGTGCTTATTTAAGCTATTCACGACGCTTGGAAGAATTCCCTTTCCTTTGCTATTCCCGCCTGGTGTCTGAATCCCTTCCTGCCTTTTTCCAGGACGCTGTTTGCGCTGCGACGGAGGAGGAGCGGCTGCTCAGCATGCAGGATGCCATCCAGCAGCTGCCCGCTCCTCACTACAGGTCAGTGCTGCGCTCGGTCTGCTGAGTTCAGCCCTGCTGCCTTTCAGAGGGCCATGATGCGATTCCAGGTGTTGCCTCACGCTGGCAGCATCATGCCTGTGCACGCTGAAGCGGCTGAAGGCTGCGTCGGGTCGGTTGATTGGGTCAGTTCCTTGGTACGGGGGCACGGTTGGTGCAGCCGATGGCTGCGGCTGTGCTGTGCTGGGGCTTGGTGCTGCAGTGTGGTGGCATTGGGAATGTTTTACCTACTTCATATTCAGGGACGGTAGCAATGACAACAACCGGCATGAAGTGAGGTTTGTTTTGTGCGCTGCAGCACGGCTTGCTTTTTGGTGCTGAACATCTGCCCCTCTTGTTTTCCAGGACGCTGGAATACCTTATGAGACACTTGGCGTCTCTGGCCGGGAACTGCTCCATCACCAACATGCATGCTCAGAACTTGGCGATAGTGTGGGCTCCAAACCTCTTAAGGTAAACTTCCGTTTCAACACGATGCTTACTTCTGCTCTGGCCCAACCCCAGGGGCACAATTTCCAGGTGACAGTTTCTACTCACTTGTTTAGCTGGGACTGCTGTGTCCCTGATCATCCAGGAGAATTTTGTCAGTGGCATCGCTGATTGCCCACTGCGGAAGTCTCCAGAGCCCAACTTGTCAGGTTTTGGCTACAGAAATTCAGACTGGGGGAAATGATCCTGGGGAAATGACTTGTAAGATCTGCCTTTTCTTCAGATCCCAGCAGAGCCAGTCCGCCTGCGCCAGCGGAGAAGCTGCGTGCAAGGAGCTGCAGATGCAGTCAGATGTTGTGGAGTTCCTCATCAGCCACACAGACGTCCTCTTCCCCTCCAAATCCACGCCAGCCGTGGGAGAGAGGGCAGGTGAGCGTCTTCCTCCATTAGCTTGATCTTGATCTGACACCTTGATCCAAGCCAGGCCTTCTCCAAGACCTTTGAAAATGCTTTTTCTGTCGAGGAGACAGCAGGCTTCTGGGTTTAGATTAGAATATGGTGCCCCGTTCCTGGGTCCTGAGAGTGTCCAAACCCAAAGCTTCCATGGAGAAAACCGTCACTGCCGTTCAGATGTTTTGCAAGCAGGTGAAGCTTGATTGAAGTGTGGCAGCAAAGCTTTCCGAGGTCCCTGCCCCCTAGTTTTTCTAGGTTTTTTGTTTGCCTGTTTCGATACAGTGAGCTGCTCTTAATTGTGGCTGTGTCCTTTGCCACGAGCATACCTCTGAGCACACGGTTCTTTTGAGCTCCTCTTCTTCCAGTGGCTCTGATAAGCAAGTCTGAGAGAAATGCAGAACTGGGATGGCTGTGCGGCTGCCTTCTGATCCTCCCTCTTACCTGTGGTTTCCCCTTGCAGGGCACAGCTCTCTGGACGGGCCCAAGTCTGTGTGGGTGTCTCCTCCATCCACAAAGCTGCTCACGCTGCAGGAGGCACAGGCTGAGAGGAGAGGCCAGAGCAGCTCTCCTGCTGCGACACAGAGCAGCAACACCGAGGTGGAGGAAGGCCCCACAGCTGTAATGAGGAACTTCCACACGGTCATTGATTCTCCATCGGAAAGGTAAAGAGGACTTCCCTTTCCAGCCGCTATCATCATTGGTCGGGTGGGTTTGCCAGGAACGGGCAACTGTCGGCAAGGGCTCGGAGCAGCTCTTCCCTCACCCTGCACCACGACTGACAGCACGCTCTGCTTTCTCTCTCCAGACCAAGTTCTCACAGCAAGAGGACGGAGTCACCAGCTGGCAGTTGGCGTTCCTGTTTCTGTCTGGGCAAACCATCCCCTGCAGCCAAACGCCAACTGCAGCTCAGTGCCAGGGATCCCTCAGAAGCACAAGTCGTGGTCCTGGCAGGTAAGGGTGCAAATCCAGCTTTCAAAGCACTGCTTGTCAGCAGCACAGGTAGGATTCATGCTTTCAGTGGGCTTGTACCTCCTTCTGGCGCTCGAGCCTGTGCCTGACATCTTTGGTTCACCCCTGTCTTTCCCAAATGAGTCTCTTGTCAACACAAGAGCTGGACCTGCACGAGGATCACTGTCAAGACAGTGACACTGTTGCTAGAAGCCTATTTGCTTCTGCCCACCACCACTACGTAGCCAGATGTCAAGAACCTCTTTCATGATTCATCTTGTGAACGTTTGACACTAACCGCTGTCCATCTACTCCTTCCTAGGTGACCCGAGCCCTCGTGTGTCCCGAAGACGCAGGGCATGCTACGACAGCGCATCCTGTGCTTCCATCAATGAAGAGCTGTTAGGAAGCACAGGGTGCTGCATTTCAGTGGAGAGCCTTCCATATGGCACCATCAATGCAGACAAGAACATCATCGTCGTTGAAGCCCTCGTTCATCCCATCCCTCCGGAAGCTGCTGACCTGAGCCTGCCAGACACCACAGGCACCAGCGTGGATTGGGACCCAGTGCAGGGGTCCCAGGACAGCCCAGCCCAAGCACAGCCCGAGTGCCCCGACAGCAGCACCACCATGCAGGCTCAGGTCAGCAACACCGAGGAGAAGCCGAGCCTCTTGGAGGGGGGTGTAGAATCAGGCCACCAGTGCCAGGCTCCAAGCAACAGCACGAGCTCTGAGTTACTCTCTCCTTAACAACAGAGGATTGGTCCCATCTTAAAGCCTGGACCTCTCACGCCCTCCTTTGTCCCATTGAATAAAGGCACGCTCGTGCTCAATCAACACTTTGGCTGCATTCCGATTCTTCATTCACAGGGACTGGGATGAATGCAAGAAACAGCAAGGCAGCTCAGCTTGCAGTGCTCTGGCTGTGGGGTGCGTGCAGCCGAGCTCTGGGTGTGTTCCCATTTTGCCTGACTTTGGGATGCCTGCAGCGAGAGCTCTGCTACCATTTTTTATCCTAGCATCCTGGAACTGCTCATGAAAACTCCAAGCCTCCTGGCTGCGGCTTTGTGATGCTTTTCAGTGCTTTTTCTTTATTGCTTTTTGGATGCTCTAACACCTCTGTCCTCTCGTCGTTTCCATTCCCGGCTCCCACCTCTGAGCCAGCCCTGCAGATCATCTCCAGCCCTGCCATCATGGCGCTGCGGCAGGAGGAGCTCACCCTGACCAACATCAGGCAGTGCTGCCTGCCTCTCTCACTCTCTAGACCAAGTGTAACTACGCTGTTGTGGAGACAAATGCTTTCTGTCACATCCTCCATCCCCGCAGCCATTTACTGGTAGGCGGCTCTTGCAGAAGAAGATTCAAGCAGCAGGACCTTTTGCCCAACTACAGCACACGAATGCTACAAAAGCAGAAACAACCCGCAAGCTCTGAGTCTGTGAGTCTGCACAGGCACGCACCGACTGCGTTTGATGGTACCCCCCATCCTTGATTTCCTTCCCTGCTTCTTGTCTGATGGCACTGCTGAGCCAGGAACAAGCTGCCCGGCGTGGCAGAGCGTGGTGCAGAGCTGTGCTGGGACCTCCTCCCCTTCCTCTGCTGCAGCTTGGCGTGCAACCTCACCCACTTCTCTGACAGACCTGCTGATCCCATCGGGAAGCTCTGGCACGGGATGTGCCTCCAACCCAAAGCTCCTTCCCACCTCCCAAGGGAAAGCAAAGCAACCCGAGCATCGCCAACAAACCTGCCCAGCAGACAGCAGGGAATGCAAACAGCTTCTGGCTGCTCCCCTGCACTCCCATCCTAAGTAAGAGACCCCACGAGGACTGGCTGGGAAATCAGTGCATGACACACGTGAGTGTGCACAGGATTGTGCAAAGCAGTGGGGTTCCACCAGTGTGTGTGTATTTGTGCACAGATGCTGTTGCACACGTTTGTGTTCATGAGTGTACAAACCAGTGGGGTTGCTCAGGTCTGTGCATGTCAGTGGGTATGTGAGCAAGGACAAGCACGCACATATATGTGCGTGCACAGGGGTGTGTAAAGGTTGGAGCTGTGCAAAGACATTGTGGTACCGGTGTGTGTGTGCACTTTGGGAGTGAAAGGAAGGGGTTGCGCGTGTGTCTGTGTGTGTGCGCACAGGGCTGCACTAAGGGATGTGGTTGCGTGAGTGTGTGTGAGCACATGGATAGTGCGTGGATGCGGTGGCACCAATGTGTGCTTGCACAGGGGTGTGCTGAGGAGTTGGGTTGCACACAGGTGCACACACAGGGATGTTTGTGGTAGCTGTAGGCAGCTCTGAGCAAGTTTTTCTGAGCAAGTTCCCATCTCTTTTCCATTCCTTTGCCCCTCAGAACGGTTTTCCAGTGGCTCTCGTCCAAGAATTCTTGGAACAGCCTGCGGCTGGCTCTCCTGAAGCTCAGGGTCCTGACTTTGCTTTTGGCCAGGCCCGCATTCCTCGAGATGAGGAACTCTAGGAGGGCATGGTCACTACAGGCCTGACCACCTCCAGACTTAAGCCCTGCTGTGCACCGTGTCCAGTAATGCTTCCCTTCTGCTTGGTGTGCTTAATGCTTGGGCCACACAGTTCATCTCTGTGCACTCCAGCAGTCTCTCAGACAGCTTGCAGCCAGCCATGCTGATTTCCCAGCCTGACTGGAATCCCCCATCAAGTTAAGAGTCAGTGAGCGCGGTGCTTCTGGTAGCTGCAGTAAGCAGGGCCCATCAACAGGCTCCCTTCACCGGGCGGCCTGGAGCAGACCCTCACCTCCAGAAGCCCACGATTGGTTCAGTCATTAATTTGACCTGCAAGTTCTCCATGTGATCATGGCTGTTCTTAGTCCTTAGCAGTCAGCTTCTTCATATAGAGGGCAAATCCCTTGCCCTCCTGAATTCCACAGTAACAATCACGTCTGCTTTGTGTCAGGCTTTTGTTTTCTTTTTTTTAGTTATTACTATTCTTTTCCCATTTACTAGGTAGGAAAGCTACTTTCTGAGCCAGGAGAAGAAGAAGTGCAACAGGCAACAATCTTCCTTGCACTACGCAGTTTGCATGAGTAGCCAAGTGCTCCTGAGGTCATGTGTGCTGCAGAGCTGACCTTGGTGGCAGGGGCCGTGTCTTCATTTTCTACCTGCCCCGTGGGAACATAAGAAGACTATTCAGAGCAGGAGCTGCAGAGCAGGATGAACGGCATGAGAAGGTAAGGCTGGGAACCAAGGAGGCAGCTTTTGTGTCGGGCAGCAGTGATGCAGGGGGCTCCACAGCAGGAAGCTGGCTCATCCAAACGCTTGCTGAGTGTTTGGAAGCCCAAACCCTTATGGTCTCTAAGCTGAAGGCAGCCCAGAGGCAGCATGTCCTTGATCTGATCGTGGTGTGCCTGAGTGAGGGAGTGATCCAAGCTGGATGCAGAAGAGTCATCTTAATTTCTCTGATATTTGACGTCAGATGACACCTCTTGGGTGTTGGTTTCTTAAAATTTGGATCTAGGAGGCGGCCTCTCCCTTTGCTTAAGGTTGCAGTCATTGCTGGTGTGGGATCATTTGTCCCACAGCTGGTGAGCAAAGCTGTTGCTCTCCTGAGCGTGCTGCACGTGGAGACAGAGCTTTGGACCCCCTTGCTAAAGACCACCCTGTGAGAGCCTGTCAGAAGCACTGCTGCGGTGTGCACGTGAGCTGGGCGCAGCTTAGGCTGAGCAGAACTAAGAGGTGAGCTGGGTTTGGTGCTGGGTGGTTGCTGGGAGGTGTCTCAGCAGAAAAGCCAGGCTGGGGTGTGCACGCTGTGTCAGTCCTCATCCCAGCTGGCAGTGAGAGTTGGAGGAGGGTGATGGGTGCTGCCTGCTCTCGCTGCTGCACCGAGTTTGTGGCACAGCAGCACAGTGGTGAGTGAGCTGGGAGGGGGACGGACTGCTGCTGTGCATGGCTAGGCCAGAGCTGGAGGTTTGTCCAACACGTGCGTCATGCTGGTGCAGCCATTGCAGCTGCAGCAGGAGTGGAAGACAAAGAAGTTTTCTTCGTGAGAGCAACACCAATGATTTGATTCAAATGTATAACTGCTATGAAGATGGTGAGGAACAGATCCACCTGAAAGACATGCTTGATCACATCAGGAATGAGCATGTGATCAAATAGAGCCAGCATGGCTTTCCCAGGGGAAGGCCATGCCTAACCAGTCTGGCGGCCTTCTGTGATGGAGTGGCGGCATTTGTGGACAAAAGGAAGGAAACAGATGTCATTGACCTGGACTTGAGCAAGATCTTTGACATGGCCCTCCACCACATCCTTCTCTCTAAATTGGAGGGACGTGGATTTGACAGGTGGACCACCTGGTGGAGAAGGTATTGGTTGAAAGGCCACAGACAGAGGGTGGTGATTCATGGTTCTGTGTCCAGGTGGAGGCCGATACCAAGTGGTGTCATCCAGGAGTCTGTCTTGGGACCAGTGCTTTTTTACATCGTTATCAGGGACACCAATGATGCAATCGAGTGCACCCTCTGCTGTTTGCTGAGGGTGCGTCTGACACAGCAGAAGGAAGGGATGCCATTCAGAGGGACCTCGCCCGAGAGGTTGGCCTAGGTGAATCTAATGAGGTTCAACACAGCAAAGTGCAAGGTTTTGCACTTGGGCTGGAGGAATCCCAGGCATTCCTACAGACTGGGAGGAGCGGTCCTTAAGAGAAGCCCCGCAGAGAAGGACCTGGGGGTCCTGGTGGATGAAGAAGAGAACGTGAGCCATCAGCGTGCTCTTGCAGCTCAGAGAGCAAATGGTACCCTGGGCTGCATCAGAAGAGGGGATGGCCAGCAGGGACAGGGAGGTGATTGATCTTCATGATCCTTGAGGTCCCCTCCAACCCGGGCCGTTCTATGGTTCTGTGATTACACTCACTGTCCGAAATAATGGCAGCTGTGCAGAAGCTGGATATATGTGGGGACAGCTCTTGTAAGCAGCTGATTTTAAGACCTTGCCCTAGTCGAGAGTCTAAATTGCGTGTCAGAAGAAAGCTGGGAAAGTGGTTATTGCTCATTATTTTTCATTTGCTGATTCTTTCTTTAGGGTTCCTTTTCAAAAGGAGATTTTGGTGATGGAAGCAGCTGAAGAAGGAACAAAACCAGCTCTTGCCAGGAGTGCTTGAAGTCCCTGTGGAGAGAAGCAAAGAACCTGGGCTTCCTCTGGGATGCTCCCCACCATGTCTCAGGAAGGAGACAGCTGCTGTTCCAATTTCTGCTCTGTGTGTGGAAAGGTACGCCTGGGTTTCTTCTGCTTGTTTTCTCTTTCTTTTTCTCTCTTTTAAGGAGAAGGGGTGGAGCAAGGGGAGACCCACTGGTCATTTGTTACCTCAAGAACAGGATGGATTCTGCATTCACCGTGAAAAACCTGGGCTAGTAGCACGGGCGTGTTTCAGGCTGGACTCTTCTTTTCCTGCTCAGTTTCCTTTTGGCTACAGGGAGACAGCTGTCGAAAGGTGTGTTTTCAAAGCCACTCTAGAAAACCGTGTTTCACTGTTGCAGGTGGTTCAGTGTGCTCTTGCAGTGTAGATGCGTTTGCTGTAGAATCTTAGTGGTTTCTGTTCCTAGGGGAGGACTGGGAGGAGGTAGTGAGAAGAGAATTCAATGCCTTGGGTGTATCTTAGTGAGAAATGTTGGCATGAGGTGCTGAAAGTCTTCAGCTGTAAAAGGACAGTGAGGCTCAGACTCCTTAACCTGCTGGAGCAGGGCGGAAGCAAGGAGTGGGCACTGCCCTCCCAAGTGCAGGCTGCACTTGGTTATGGTCTGCCAGGTCTCTGCTGCCCTGTGTTTCTTCTGAGAAGTTTGTTGGAGCTGCTTGGAGTAGTGAAGGGTGGGGAAGAAGTGCTGTTCAAGAGCTAAGGCTCTGCATGATAATTCTGGATGGATTGAACCACGGTGTCTGAAGACATAGCTTCCATCAGAATGATCCCAGCATTGTGCAAGTGTCTCAGCTGAACCCCCTGAGCAGGTGTCTGAGAGCACCCGCCTCCTCCAGCTGAGCCATAGGCAAGCTAACTGTGCCCAGGAATTACAGCTTATGCAGACTGAATATGCTTCCAAGTGTTTTCCTTAGTGATAAACAATGTCCCAGCACTCTGATATTCCATCTCCGGCACAATCTGGAGCATCTCTGCAAACCATGGGTGCCCCTTCCCACCCCCGTTTCTTCCTTTCTCTCTTTAGAATCAGTGTGGTGCAGTTCCCTGCGTTTGTGAGCAGCAGCCAGCAGGCCGCAAGAGATCCAGTTGCACCTTTAGCAGACAGAGGGATGTGATGGGGACAGACTGTCCTTACCGCCATGCAGAAGTGAGTTTTTCCCGTCCTCTATTAAGAAGTAGGAAAGAATAGAGTTTGAATGTTACTTCTGAGCAGGTGCTGTGCTGTAGGGGATGTCAGGTAACCATTTACTTGGGGGTGCGGGAAGGAGCAGTGCAAAGTGATGTATTAGTTTGTGTTTTGGCTGTTGAAGTGCAGTTCCATTTTGGGGAGCAAAAAGATGGGCTAATGTGGAAAACAGAAGGGAGAAGGCTAGTACCTGGACAGTGGGCTGAGCTTTGGTGACTGCAGCCATTTGCAGGAGAAGTTTTGCTGTTTTGCACAGTGGAGTTCAGAATGGGAGCTGATGATGAATGGGAGCTGCTGGAGAGACAGACTTCCATGGACAAGTTCCAGTGCCTCAATGACTTTCTTGTAGCGAGGCAGCAGTGATGCTGGAGGGCACGTGGTGAGTGCGTGGACAGGGTGGCACAAACGAGTGCGTGTGCTGAGGAGTTGGGTTGCACACAGGTGCAGACAAAGGGATGTTTGTGGTAGGTGTAGGCACGTCCGTGTTCCCAGGGATGGTTTGCACACGTCTGTGAATGCAAAGGAGGGCAGAAGATGCGGTGCGTGCATGAGGGTGTGCAAAGCAGGCAGGGTGGCACACAGGTGTGCGTGTGCACGTGGACAGGGGAAGGCTGGGGTTACAGGTTGACCTGTGCTGAGGTGAGTGGGGGCTCACGGTGTTGCTCAGTGGTAGATTTGTTCACACTGAGTGCTACCAGGAAACTCGCGCACCCTTTTTGTTTCAGCTGTGCCAGTGCTGTGATCCCTTGCTGCTGGGCTGGGGTGTTGGAGGGATGGTGTGCGTGCCGAGCTCCCATCTCTCTTGCAGGAATCAGGCGCAGAGCAAAAGGGATGTTTGGGCCTGGTGACCGCAGGAAGGCTGGCTGTTTTGGATGGTGGCAGCTGATGGAAACAGGTGTTGTTGTGACCATTCAGCATTTAACAGAAGTCAGGGGTTTTGCAGGAAGAATGACTTGGTTCTCGAATGGCTTCAAACGTGCACACCGAGTACGTCTGTCGTGCCGTGCCATCTCTGTTTCTTTTGGATGCAAGCATTTCTACTACCATGTGTTGGGCCTGTTTGCTTGTAGAAGGAGGAATGTTAGGTACAGTTCTCACCTGGAACGTCAGTGTAATTTGAATCATGAGTGTTAGCGTAGTGAAGTGAAGGAGGGCCCCGGAAGCAAATTGGGTGCTGTGGAAGCACTGCGCGATGAGAAGGTGGGAGGTAACACCTGCTGGCAGATGTGGAAACCACTTTGGGATTGAGGTGTGGAGGAAAGGAAGGGCGATGACGGAGCTGATGGCAAAGAGCTTCCTGGGGAGGCTAGGTGCTTGCTTGGGGATGGATCTGATCAACTCCTTGTGTGCAGGTGTCCAGACAGGGTGTGTGGAGCAATTTTCATCCCAGGGTCTGTCTGGTAGGACAGGGGCTTGGGCCAGGCCAGGGCAGTGTGCTTTGCTCTTGTTCTTAGTTCTTGTTTTTGCTCTGGAGGGCAGGTGGCAATCCTCAGGAGCCAAGGCCTGTGGTTGCGGTTTGCAGAGAAAGAGGTCCTGCAGGCCTTGTGTGACACCCATGGAGCTGCAGCGAGGCTGCATCGGTGTAAAACACGAGAAATCCACAAGAGATCTGAAGGTGGGTTGGGGGACTCGAGTTATGCCGGAGGGGATGTGCGTGCTCCTTTACGTGTGCGTTGTCCGCCTACTGTATGGCGGGTGGGCTTGGAAAGCTGGTACCGTGTTTGTGTTGTTGGGAGAAGTGGATATCAACTCTTCTCTCTATTGAAAGATTTAAGAAAAGAGCCTCTGCTTGCTTCTTAGCGTATGAATCATGGAGTCGTAGAATCACCAGGGTTGGGAAAGACCTAAAAGATCATCCAGTCCAACCATTCTCCAATGACCAGTAGCTCCCACTAAAGCACGTCCCTCAACACAACATCCAGTCGTTCCTTGAACGCCCCCAGGGTCGTTGACTCCACCACCTCCCTGGGCAGTCCATTCCAGTGCCTGGCCACCCTTTCTGAGAAGTCATGTTTCCAAATGTCCAGCCTGAATCTCCCCTGCCGCAGCTTGACACCATTCCCTCTGGTCCTATCAATAACAACACGAGAGAAGAGGCCGTCCCCCAGCTCACTACAACCTCCCTTCAGGAAGTTATATGGAGCAAGAAGGTCTCCCCTGAGCCATCTCTTCTCCAGGCTGAGCATTCCCAGCTCCTGCAGCCTCTCCTCATATGGCCCCATTGTGCTCCAGAGCCCTCACCAGCTTTGTTGCCCTTCTTTGAACACGTTCCAAAGCCTCAGTGTCTTTCTTGCACTGAGGGGTCCAAAACTGGAAACAGAACTTGAGTTGCAGCATCACCAGTGCCGAGTACAGGGGGACAGTCACCTCTCCGCTCCTGCTGGCAGCGCTGCTTCTGGTGCAAAACGTATGTAAGTGTCACATGTGTGGCATCCTTTTTGATAGAGTTCTGTGACGGGAGTCCAATGGATTTGAGACCTGACTTGAAGCCTGTGGGCATCATCCCAGAGTTGGGTGAGGATGAGGCGTAGGAACAGGAACCTCTTTGGTCGTTATTAACTCCCACCTTTTTTGGTCAGGAATCTATGTGTGTGTTTTTTTTTTTTTACATAAAGAACAGACTCATTGTGCAGCTTGTGAATGAATTCCTTCACGCCTGCTGATTGGTGCTGTTCTCTAGATGGAGCTGCAATGGAAATGGACACTTGTGGTCCCCTGTCTGGCCCCCTCCCACGTGCTCAGATCAGCCAAGTTGTCAAGGCCTGGCTCTTGGTTGGTGAGTTGTGCCGAGGTCAGAGAGTTGGATTTTCTGGCCTTTGAGACACGTCTTCCAGTGGCACGCTGTGTTATTTCTGATGTGTTGACCTGTTGAGCTGCAGCCCCAAATGAGGATTCAAGTCCTACCACAGCAGGAATGGTTTGGATTGGAATAGGAATGCAGAAGGCTGGAGCCAGCAGGAGCAGGGAATCCATCATGCCCCTGTACTCGGCACTGGTGAGTCCTCACCTTGAGTTCTGTGTTCTGTTCTGGGCCCCTCACTGCAATGAAATCCTGAGATGTGTCCAGAGGAGACCAGTGAAGCTGTGAGGTGTCTAGAGCACAAGTCTTATGGGGAGCTTCTTAAGGAACTGGGATTATTTAGTCTGGATAAGAGGAGGCTCACGGAACACCTTATCATTCTCTGTGACTAACAGAAGAGAGGTTATGTGGAGGTGAGGGTTGTCGTGCTCTTCTCCCATGTAACTAGTGACAGGAGTGGAGGGAACGGCCTCAGGTTGTATGAGGGGAGATTCAGCTTGGATGTTAAGAAAACCATCTCCAAGTGGGTGCTCAGACGCTGGACGCGTTTGCTGGCTGAGCGCTTTGTTGGGTGAGCATCACACTGCTGGAAAGCACGCAGCTGTTGTCTCTGCCAACAGCCCCACCATGGGAACTGGTGGCTTTTTCACGTTACCCTTGTGTTTCAAGTGCTATGTCCAGTTACTCGTGCTGTTTGAAAGCACCATCTAAGAGGCAGCCTTGATATCTCCAGCCCTGAGCTTTGTGCCACAAGAGCTCTCCCGCTTCTCGCTGTGATGTGAGACCGAATGGAAGGCCTTGCAGAAGTCTGGGTAGGTGATGTCAGTTGCTGTTGATTTCCCCACCCCGGCTGAGAAAAGCAGGGAATGGGACTGGGGGACATGCTGGCGGTGGGTTCCTGCCTCAGCAGAACTGAATGGCTGTTCTGATCCACGTATTTGAACCTGAGTGGATCTGACATTAACGAGTGAGGCGAGGGGCCTGTGGGAAGAAAATGTATGTGGCGCAATTTGTGGTGCAAGGTGTTGTAGGAGCTGCTGCTAACAGTGCCCAGAAGGCTTCCTTTGTGATGGGGAGAGGATTAACTAGGTTATTTTAATGAATCTATTTCCTTTCTGTTCATCTTTCCTACTACCTCTCATAAAACTGTCTGTGGATTCTCAAGTAGTATTTCTTGCTAAATAGAGTATGCGTGCACCCTGCGCTTTCGTCTGCGCAAAGGATCTTCTAATCATCTCTGTCTGTGTTTCTTTTAGACCCTGAGGTGGATCACAGACTTGGGTGAGTCTTCATTCAGGAGCAGGGACATGCAATGCTCATCTTGGGTGTCTGGCTGAGAAGAAGAGCAGCGAGGTAAGTTTCATAGGGTTGCGTGCCCACTTTATTTTATTTTTCATTCATGATCGTAGATGCGCAGAGGCGTTACCCAGACAAAGCAAGCATTTGTCGGCTGGACTTGCTAGAAATGACGTAGGCAGTGAAAATGGGTTTGAAGCATCCCTAAGAGCCCTGCAAAAGAGTGCTGAGAGTGAATCTGGCACCCTCCTTTGGAAACGACAGGTGTCTGCCAGCTCTTCAGCTGTGCCCAAACACCTCCCATTGCGCTGCCACACCAGGACATAATTCCAAGCCCAGCCTGAGTTCTGGAGTGTGTGGTGAATGTTGTTGAAATCAGATGTGACCCCGTGGTCTTGCCTCCCCCCCTTGTGGGGGGTCATGGTGGAGCAGGCTGGTGGCCGTTGGTGATGTCATAAGCGTCTGGACTGAGGGGAGGAGCGGTGCGTTCTGTGTTCCTTTGTGGGAGAGTTGGAGTTCGGAGTGGTTGGTTGGCTTGTTGTTCTTGTGCGTTTAGTGCCTTTGTTTGAGTACCATCGTGCGCAGCATCCTGTAGGTAAGCTGAGCCGGCGTGGGATGGACGGGTGGGCAGTGAGGTGTTGAGAAGTGCTGGCTGTCGGAGCTCCCAGCACCGCATTGCTTACTCTTGAGCATCAGACGTCATTTTCCCCCGGTAGACACGTTCCAAAGGGGGTGTCCGTAAAGGTAGCACCCGTCCCGTGCTTCTTCCGTTGTCTCCTTTGCTCAGTTGTGGAAGCATCGTCTAGTTGCTGGGCAGACAGGCATCACGTAGCCTGAGACTCAGCATGTCTTGCAGCATGTGGATGGGGACGGTTGGGCCGTGTGCATTATTCCATGGCTGGCTTAGCCCTGCTCATTAACCTGCTCTTTCTCTCTCCTCTCCCCACCCTCTGCCCACGTCCTCGGTGCAGCTTTTGCTCTCAGAAGATCTGAGCAAAGCGACAAGGAACTGCTGCAGATAGCTTGAGGTGATCTCTCTGCCGGGTAAGTGCCGTGTTTTGTCCCCCCGCATGGTTTTGCAGGCCGTGTGGCAGCGTGTTTAGTAACACAGCCTCATCCAGCTTAGATGTGACCCTGGTCACGGGTGGGATTTTCCACTGCCCTCCAGCTGCAGAAGTCTCTCCATACTGTGCTGTGTGACTAGATAAACAGAAGTGTGTTTCTGCTCTGTTCCAGGTTGTCACACCTGCTGGGATGGGCATCGCGTGCAGTGAGATCAGCAGTGAGCCTGAGGTGGCGGGCACGGAGGTACAGTGTGAAGCTCCGGCTGGTCTTTGTTCCCTGTGTTGAGCCAGCAGAGGGAGCCGCAGATGTGCTCTCCTGCCGGAAAGAATGGGCCAAAAAGGGCCTGGCCACCTGTCTGTGCCAGTGCCATTGCTGATGAGTCTGGGTAGAGAGAGATGCATCTTGGCATGGCCTGGCACTGCACGCCAGGAAGAGAAAGGACTGTCATGAGACGCGCAGCTCCTTCTGAAGTGCTCCTGATCAGGACGGAGCGCATTGCCTGCAGCTTTCTCTGCAGATGTGCTCCTCCCCTTGAAATCCTCCTGGTTTGTCCTCAGCTGCTGACCACGGCCTGTGCTCTGTTTTGCAGGCTGATGACATGCGGAAGCCGCAGCTGGTGCGTGCAGAGTCATCTGTTAACGTTCCAGCGATTGCGGCAGCCCATGTTATCAAGACCTACGTCGCCCAGGGGCCGGATGAGCTCTCCCTGGAGGTAAGCAGTTGCAGGCGTTCCTTGTTGTCAGGCACAGGAGAGTAGTCTAGGGTGTGAACGCCTCAGGAATCTTCTCAGAGCCCTTCAGAATGTCTCGTGAGGTGAAGCTTTGAAGGTTCGGTTCCAGCTTAGACTTGTGCTGGGCCGGGAGGAGTTCAGCCATCTCTCCAGTATGGTTGGATTGGGCATTTGAACCTTGTGATCAAGCAGATCACAAGCCCAGTATGGGAGCCTGGTCTCTGAGCAACAGCAGACACCACGGTGCGTGATGGGTGCAGATGTGTTCAGGAAGCCCTGCTAACTGATGCCCGTGGTTAAAGTGGAGCTCTTCCATAGCCTTTGGCAGAGAGCCTGCTGCTTTTAGACCTGTTTCCTGCTGCACAGCTGCACTGTGTGTGTTGTGTGACTCTTTTGCCTCCAAGTTCAGTTTTAGAAAGGAAAAAAGCCTTGGGGGCTGCACTGGTGCAATTGTTGTCAAGCTCTAGGATATTCTGCGGCGCAGAAGCAGGCAGTTGTTTGAGCTGTGCTTTCCTGCCAGCTGTGCTGAAGCTGGGATTGACGTTTCAATCTCTTGCAGGTGGGAGACATGGTGAGCATTGTCGCTATGCCACCAAAGGAGCTGAGCCCCTGGTGGAGAGGCAAGCGTGGCTTTCAGGTAGGCACCCGCTTCCAACTAGAGAGCGCAGCTTCAGTAGAGTCAGGAATCTCAGGTTGGAGCTGCTCTGCCTGCACAGGATGGCTTCTGGACGCAAACGGTTGCCCTGTGTTGCTGTCAGAGGACCTTCCGTTTGGCCCTGGGCACGGGCTAATGCCCTCCTGTCTTTTTGTTCTTGTTACAGGTTGGGTTTTTCCCTGGTGAGTGCGTGGAGCTCATCAGCGGAAAACTTCCCGAGTCCCTTGTCGATACATTGCCAAAGCCAGGTACACATGTTACATTTGACAATGCGGGTTAGTAAAATGGGGTCAGATCGTGGCTTTCAGGGGGTTCGTTAATGCTCGAGTTGAGCAAGCTTAGCAAGAGGACTGCATTAAGGTCCATGGGAACACGCAGAGATCTGTCCCAATCCCACTGTGTTTATTATTGGGCTTGGGGAAGTCACGGAATCCTCCTGGAATGGCTTGGGCTTGGAAGGAGCCTAAAGGATCATCCTCAGGCTCCAAGGCCCCTGCCTCAGTTTGGGTGGCCAGCCTGTGCATTTAGCAGGAGACGAGAGCAGGCTGTCCGGGGCCCCTTCCGACCTGGCCTCGGGCACTTGCAGGGATGGGCAAAATCCGTTCTTGCGTGTCCTTGTTGGGAATGTTCTTCCCGTTGTTCCGTGCTCGGTCGAAGGCGTTACGCTCGGCCTCGTCCAACCGATCCAAGCCTGAAATGAACTGGATTCTTTGTTTTCTTTCTTTGCAGTGCCGAGGAAACGGGGCAAGCTCAGCACCCTCCTTCGTTCCTTGGTGAAGGCCCGCCCCAAGAGATCGGAGCAGCCGGAGCCGGCGAAGGAAGGGGTGTTTGGGTGTGACCTGGGGGAGCACCTTCTCCGCTCTGGCCGTGATGGTAAGGAACAGCCCATTGCTGAGATCTTCCTCCATTGGGCATCTGAAGATGAAAGGGAATACTGGGTGGGATGTGAGAAGAGCACGGCCTGAAGCAGGACGTGAGTAAGAAGCTGAGCTAACCGCTGGCTCTTGTTCTGTAGTCCCCCAGGTCCTGCAGAGGTGCGCCGAGTTCATTGAGCAGCATGGCGTGGTGCAGGGGATCTACCGCCTGTCCGGCGTGGCGTCCAGGATCCAGCGCCTACGGTAAGAGTGCTGCGACTGACACAGCTGTCAGCAGGGGCACGTGCCATGCTGCGGGCGTTCAGAGGAACCCCTTCCTTTTCTTGACTGTATTCTGTGTGGCTTTGGACTTGCTTTCCTCTTTCTCAAAGCCCTCTGCCCAATCCTGTGTCCTTCTCTGCAGCCATGAGTTTGAGTTGGAGCAGGTTCCCGAGCTCAGCGTCCGAGACATTCACAGCGTGAGCTCCCTCTGCAAGATGTACTTCAGGGAGCTCCCGAACCCTCTGCTGACCGAGCAGCTGTATGCCAAGTTCTCGGTAAGCTCAGGGCAATGTCTTGGAAATGACACTCACCTCTCCCCTGGGCGTCCTGGCTGATGGTTGCAGCAGTGCCCCAGCTCCGAGGTCTTATTTCTGTTAGCCCCATGAGGCATGTCTTTGCCACATCCTGCCTCAGGCTGATGCCACTTTTGGTGGTGCCAGGAGGTGCTTATTTAAGCTATTCACGACGCTTGGAAGAATTCCCTTTCCTTTGCTATTCCCGCCTGGTGTCTGAATCCCTTCCTGCCTTTTTCCAGGACGCTGTTTGCGCTGCTACGGAGGAGGAGCGGCTGCTCAGCATGCAGGATGCCATCCAGCAGCTGCCCGCTCCTCACTACAGGTCAGTGCTGCGCTCGGTCTGCTGTGTTCAGCCCTGCTGCCTTTCAGAGGGCCATGATGCGATTCCAGGTGTTGCCTCACGCTGGCAGCATCATGCCTGTGCACGCTGAAGCGGCTGAAGGCTGCGTCGGGTCGGTTGATTGGGTCAGTTCCTTGGTACGGGGGCACGGTTGGTGCAGCCGATGGCTGCGGCTGTGCTGTGCTGGGGCTTGGTGCTGCAGTGTGGTGGCATTGGGAATGTTTTACCTACTTCATATTCAGGGACGGTAGCAATGACAACAACCGGCATGAAGTGAGGTTTGTTTTGTGCGCTGCAGCACGGCTTGCTTTTTGGTGCTGAACATCTGCCCCTCTTGTTTTCCAGGACGCTGGAATACCTTATGAGACACTTGGCGTCTCTGGCCGGGAACTGCTCCATCACCAACATGCATGCTCAGAACTTGGCGATAGTGTGGGCTCCAAACCTCTTAAGGTAAACTTCTTTTTCAGCACGATGCTTACTTCTGCTCTGGCCCAACCCCAGGGGCACAATTTCCAGGTGACAGTTTCTACTCACTTGTTTAGCTGGGACTGCTGTGTCCCTGATCATCCAGGAGAATTTCGTCAGTGGCATCGCTGATTGCCCACTGCGGAAGTCTCCAGAGCCCAACTTGTCAGTTTTTGGCTACAGAAATTCAGACTGGGGGAAATGATCTTGGGGAAGTGACTTGTAAGATCTGCCTTTTCTTCAGATCCCAGCAGAGCCAGTCCGCCTGCGCCAGCGGAGAAGCTGCGTGCAAGGAGCTGCAGATGCAGTCAGATGTTGTGGAGTTCCTCATCAGCCATACAGATGTCCTCTTCCCCTCCACATCCACGCCAGCCATGGGAGAGAGGGCAGGTGAGCGTCTTCCTCCATTAGCTTGATGTTGATCTGACACCTTGATCCAAGCCAGGCCTTCTCCAAGATCTTTGAAAATGCTTTTGCTGTTGAGGAGACTGCAGGCTTCTGGGCTTAGATTAGAATATGGTGCCCCGTTCCTGGATCCTGAGAGTGTCCAAACCCATAATTTACATGGAGAAAACCGTCACTGCTGTTCAGATGTTTTGAGCCCTTCTTCTTCCAGTGCCTCGGATTAGCAAGTCTGAGATAAATGCAGAACTGGGATGGCTGTGCGGCTGCTTTCTGATCCTCCCTCTTACCTGTGGTTTCCCCTTGCAGGGCACAGCTCTCTGGACAGGCCCAAGTCTGTGTGGGTGTCTCCTCCATCCACAAAGCTGCTCACGCTGCAGGAGGCACAGGCTGAGAGGAGAGGCCAGAGCAGCTCTCCTGCTGCGACACGGAGCAGCAACACTGAGGTGGAGGAAGGCCCCACAGCTGTAATGAGGAACTTCCACACGGTCATTGATTCTCCATCTGAAAGGTAAAGAGGACTTCCCTTTCCAGCCGCTATCATCATTGGTCGGGTGGGTTTGCCAGGAACGGGCAACTGTCGGCAAGGGCTCGGAGCAGCTCTTCCCTCACCCTGCACCACGACTGACAGCATGCTCTGTTTTCTCTCTCCAGACCAAGCTGTCGCAGCAAGAGGACGGAGTCACCAGCTGGCAGTTGGCGTTCCTGTTTCTGTCTGGGCAAACCATCCCCTGTGGCTGAACGCCAACTGCAGCTGAGTGCCAGGGATCCCTCAGAAGAAGAAGTCGTGGTCCTGGCAGGTAAGGGTGCAAATCCAGCTTTCAAAACACTGCTTGTCAGCAGCACAGGTAGGATTCATGCTTTCAGTGGGCTTGTACCTCCTTCTGGCATTCGAGCCCGTGCCTGACATCTTTGGTTCACCCCTGTCTTTCCCAAATGAGTCTCTTGTCAACACAAGAGCTGGACCTGCACGAGGATCACTGTCAAGACAGTGACACTGTTGCTAGAAGCCTATTTGCTTCTGCCCACCACCACTACGTAGCCAGATGTCAAGAACCTCTTTCATGATTCATCTTGTGAACGTTTGACACTAACCGCTGTCCATCTACTCCTTCCTAGGTGACCCGAGCCCTCGTGTGTCCCGAAGACGCAGGGCATGCTACGACAGCGCATCCTGTGCTTCCATCAATGAAGAGCTGTTAGGAAGCACAGGGTGCTGCATTTCAGTGGAGAGCCTTCCATATGGCACCATCAATGCAGACAAGAACATCATCGTCGTTGAAGCCCTCGTTCATCCCATCCCTCCGGAAGCTGCTGACCTGAGCCTGCCAGACACCACAGGCACCAGCGTGGATTGGGACCCAGTGCAGGGGTCCCAGGACAGCCCAGCCCAAGCACAGCCCGAGTGCCCCGACAGCAGCACCACCATGCAGGCTCAGGTCAGCAACACCGAGGAGAAGCCGAGCCTCTTGGAGGGGGACGTAGAATCAGACCGCCAGTCCCAGCCTCCAAGCAACAGCACGAGCTGTGAGCCGCTCTCATGATGATAAGGGAGGATGAATCCCACCTTTCCTTCAGACCTCACACCCCCTCCTTTCTCCTATTGAATAAAGGCCCGCTCGTGCTCAATCAATGCCTTGACTGCATTCCGAGTCTTCATTCGCAGAGACTGGGATGAGTGCAAGAAACAGCAAGGCAGCTCAGCTTGCACCGCTCTGGCTGTGGGGTGCGTGCAGGGACACTGTAACCATACAGGGAAAGGCTTCCACTGCTTCCTAAAGCTGTAGTCCAGCCCTGCTACTGCTCTGTGGCACAAAGCCCTGAGGGGTGTTACTTATTGTTAGCCCAAGGGAAGTCAGCTTCATGCACTGCGTTTTGTTGTTGCCGGGTGAGAGGGGGATGCACCTTGGTGAGGAGATGAGCAGTGCTGGATCTGCCTCTAAGAAGATGTCCTAAGGAGGATGTGAACACTGCTGGCACTTCCTCATTGCACGTGCTTGGAGGATCTTCAGTTCATGCACATTTCAGGATGTCTGTCAACAGCTACGAGGAAATTCTCAAGTCCTGGGAATTGCATTGAACAGTTGGAACGGGTAAGTGTCATCTTTGTACAGAAACAGCACGCCTAACAGTCTGTCTCACCACTCCAGAGTTAATCTGAGAATAGATTGACAGCTCTTGTCAGTTCTCTGAGTCAGGTTTCATTTGTATAAACTTGAACTTTTGAAACCAGTTGGAAATTGATGGTGCCGATGACCTCTTCCTCTAATTAAAGCATTACACACAGTGTATGCTAGGTGCTCTGCTTTACCTGTAGTGTTACATTAGAGAAGAATTCACCCTCAACTTTAAGCATCTGTATTTTGAACTGTGGGTGGTTTTGCAAAGGTAAAACTCAGGCGGCATCTTCTTACTGGTGAAAGAGCTGCAATAAAAGACATGGACAAAGTTACTTTAGGGGTAAGCCAAAACGCATTTCAATATGATCGTATCTTCTGTTGGAGTTGCGGAGTTCTCAAGAACACGGGGGCATTGGGATGGTACATAGGAATGCAGCCTACTGGTCCCATTGCCTTTTGGAAGAGGCTGTAGAACTGGAAAGAGCTGAACAGAGCACCACAAACCTTGTTCCTCGTTGTTCAGAGGGCAATATTCTCTGGCTGTAAAGTGGAGGAAGTTCAACATCATGACAGCAACTTTCACAAAATGCCAATGAAAATGCTGAATGTTTTTCTGTTCAGTTTTCGCAGATCTGCGTTCCAGAATTTCTATGGAGTGATGTCAGTCTTTGCTGAGTTGATGTTGAATTGTGCACTGTGCCATGTGTGCTTTTTATGTTCCACAGCAGTCAGATGTGGTACCTGGTATGGCACAGTAGTTAGCGATTCCATAGCTTGCTTTTATGGTCTCTTAAGGACGACTTGCCTCATGCTAAAACAGAAACTGATGCCACGAAGAACTGAAGTCATCCACATGTTTGCCCACTGTATCATGTAAGAGAGACACCAAAGAAATATTTATAGCCTTAGAGGTAAGAAATAGTTTCTGCCACACTTCGGTTTACTGTTTTGATCTTTAGCAGTAGACAATAATATAAAAATAAAGCTGAGATGATTCTGACAGATCTCAGTGGAGACCGGGTTCAAGATTCACTGGTTTGAAAATTAAGTAGGAAATGTGACATGTTCTCTCTTTGTAGAAGCCATTAATCAGCACTCACGGTAAGAGAACTGGTTTTAATTCCTAACCTGTTTCAGTGTTTTGAAGTAGCATCTGCGAGGTCTGTGGGACACCAGAGCCCCCGAATGTTGTCACCTTCTGAGTGATCTGTGCCACCCACAGCACGAATGCAATGCTTCAGTGACACAGTTTGAGGCCAGGGTCAGATTTCTTAGCTGGTGTGGTCTGCCACAGTGACGAGCCAGGGCGTAACTGGAGCACTTGTGCATACTGCTCTGATTGAGCACGGGGAATGGGAGAGAGTCCTGTCGGTGCTGCTCCGTGCTTTCTGTGCTGCCGTTGTTACTGATCTTTCTCTGATACTTTCTACATGCATTTTCAGATCACCTTATCTTACAGGGCAGCTCTCTGATTCCACTGTTTCTAAGGACCGCCTTTCGGAAGAGGAAGCTCGAGTCTGTTTTCGACAGGTTGTTTCAGCAATTGCTTCTGTTCGCAGTCAGGGTTATGCCCACAGAGACCTCAAACCAGTAAGCCTGAACTGTAGTCAGTCTTTCATAAATAACCATTAACGTGTTTTTATGTTTCTGCCGGGGGAGAGAGAAAGTTACCCTGCTGTTGTGGTTTAACCAGGCAGGTGGCTCAGCATCACACAGTCCTCCACTCCATTCCAGTGGACTGCAGGAGAGAACTGAAGGGGGGAAAAGTAACACAAAGTGAGATGGAATTATTTACTGAGATAGAGAACAGGGAAATAGTTATGATGAATGCAAAAGCAATTGCTCGCCACCTACCAATCCGTGTCCAGTTAGCCTCCTGGTAGTGGAAGAGATTCACATGAAGTTCTACCCCCTTCAAAACTCTTTCCACAAGCTGTCGTATGGTATGGAACATCCCTTTGGCCGGTTTCAGTCAGCTGTCCTAATTCTGTTCCTTCTCACTTCCTTGGGCACTCAGCTGAGATTGACTTTGGCTCTGCACAACGCTGCCTGGCAGCAACTTCAAGCATCACCGCGCTGTCTACATTGCTTTTCTAGAATGAAAGCATTCGTACTATCAGACACTGAAGAAAATTCAGTCCCAGCTGAAACTCAGACATCCTTCATCATCTTGTGCTTAGAATTCTTTCACTGCAGGAAACGTTAGATACTTATTGCTATTTGGTACTACGTTCTGGAGCTGAGCTGGATTTTGTATCTTCCTCTGGAAGAGGAGTACAACATTATGCTCCTCATGGGACACAGATCTGATATGAGTGTTGGTTTCCCATTTTTTGTTATGCTCTTTGCTGCAGTTTGTATCTAGAGAACAGCCCTTGTGGTGTCAGTCTGTTGTGTAAACTGCTCTAGTTTCGTGCCTCAAGGAAGAGTGATCCTTTAAACAAATGGTGGCCATACAGAGGGTGTGTGTGGGGTGAGATGCATTCCTCTGGCCCCATCCAGTGGATTTTCTGTCACTGAAGACTTGAAGCACAGGTTAGGTACTGGAAGGCTTGAATCTTTCCTCACAAGTAGGTTAGAGCTTTGCATTTTTTAAGCTGCCGGTATCTCTCAGTAAAGCAAATCATTACAGCACGAGCATTTTCCTAGGCATCTTATGAAATCCCTCTATCTAAAGAACCTTTCCCCTCTGAAAAAGAAAGCACTGTCTATCCCTCTTAGAAGAAACTGGCTTCCAGCTGAGAGGCTGATGGATTTATAGGCTTGGACGGTAACTTGGTGTGGAGGGGACTTGTAGAGATCTGTGCCTGAACCTGCTGCTCTGGGAATCGTCAGACCAAGTTTCTCAAGAGCTTTTCCCACTCTCATCATCGCCTTCTCCCAGGGATGAGGCTGCATGTTCTCTCTGGGGAATACGTTCAGTGCTTGAAAAGCTTTTTCCTTCTATCTAGTCTGCTGTTCTGGTGTATGGCTGTTTCCTGTCACTATCCCATCGTGACCTGCTGGCCACAGCCTCAGTCAATCTTCATACGCGCCCCCTCTGCCCCCCGTAGGCATTGAGAAGCTGCCACGAGGTTCCTCTGAACAAACATCTTTCTCCCCAGCTTCTCTTCACTGAGTGGGAGCTTCAGCCCCCTGCACAGGCTGCAGGTCATCCACAGCATCTGTTTCAGGTTGTTATCCTTCCTGGCCAAAACTAGATACAGTGTTGTAGATGCGGTCCAATGAGTGTTGAAGCAGGAATGACTTGTCCTGGTCTGGTTGTGCTGCTTTTTAATGCAGCTGATGACACTGTTGTACTTCTTTTCTGTCAGAGCGCACTGCTGGCTTGCATTCAGCCTGTGCTCTATCACCACTTGTCCTCCTAGTCCCCAGGTCCTTTGCAACAGATACAAGCTGGTATTTCCCACCTGGGCTATTGGAAGATGGGTAGTTGCTAGCAGTCAGTGAAGATCTCTGAGACGGCGAGAGCGAGCGAGCTTTTAGTAGACTGGGAACCACTGTCCACGGCAAGAAATAACAGAAGAGAAAATGTCTTTCCTTGGGCACTTGGGTGAAAATCAATCCTGACTGCTTTCCCATCCACCGGGAAAATCTGCTGACTGATAATTAGGAGCTGATAGACTTTGGACTCTGTGCAAAGCCAAAGGGAAGAGCGTCTGTTAAGTAAAACATAACGTGCCCCCAAGTAATGCATGTTTGACCGCCATATGCAACAGGGACTTGTCCAAGCAAACACCCTAAAATCAAGCTGTTTCTGTGGCTGGCATGTACTTGCATCTTGTTTGGAATGGCCTGAACTGTGTGAGAGTGGTTAACAGATTGCTCAGAAGCACAGTTAGATCATTTTCTCTACCTAGACTCCCTATTTTCCTTGTAGGTACATCACCTGTCTTATGCAAGGGTCTGTATTCGGAGTATGGGGTTGGTGCACCTCAGGAACCTTCTAAGGAACTGTAGGTAGGCTGAGATTGTGGATAGAATAAAATGACTTTTGCAGGTGACATACGGATCCTATGATTGCATATGCTTGAACTGAATTGCTTCTTGATCTTCAATCTGATTTCCAGAAGCCTTTATTAACATGGACATGGGTGCTGGTAAGAAAGAATGGGAAGGCTGCCTTACTGATTCAAAGAGAATTACGTACCCTCAAATAATTTTTCCTGGCCAAAGTTGGAGCCTCCCACAGGTAATCAAGGCCGACAGGCTGTTGTTGCACAACCAACAGGCACGATCCAGATGATCAGCTGAGGAAAATAATGCAACATGCCAAGGGCACTGGATAAGTGAGCAGCTTGAGATCTGCACATTTACGTGATACTCGCGGTCTTAGACAATACTTGCTTAGTGAGGTCACACTGAATGAAAGCAAAATGTAAGATGAATGAAAATATACACAGGAGAAGAAGCCTCTGACGCTTCTGAAGTGTTATTCCCCGAAGACGTCAACTCTGTTAAAGCCAATGTTTCTCTCCATTCTTTGTGTTATTCCAGGGAGGCCTTGATTACCGCCTGAGCACATGCTGTGGAAGCCCGGCTTCTTCAGCACCAGAGCTAATCCAGGGCAAAGTGGATACTGGCTCAGAGGTATGTAGACCGGTGTTTGTTTTACCCTCTTTCCCTCCCCTCTGCATGGAGCATTTAAACGCAGTGGAGCTCAGGTAGGCTCTCTTGGTTTCCCTTCTGAATTCTGCTAGGCTGCATTGCTTGGTAGCTCTCAGAAGCTGTCAGTGGCCGCAGACTAGAAAAGTGCAATTGGTCTCAGTTCACACAGCTGGCTGGTTTGTCTCTGGCTGATCCCGAACTGTCTCAAGCGACTGCTTTGGGGCTCTACAAAACAGCAGCTTCAGAGATTTGCACTGTGAGGCGTGTGAACCTTGTTGTGCCTATACATCAGTAGAACAGCAGCAGAGCCTTACAGGTGACTGTGCTGACGGCTCTCGTAGCCAGTAACACACAACTGTGCTAAATCCCTTGTGATGGCTTTGATTTCATTTTTGCCAGTGAAATCCTGGTCAAAGGAACTGCAGCAGTGTGATGAGCTAAGATGAAGATACTGGTTTTAGTAGCGCTCTAAGTTGAGTGGAAGAGCAATTGAATGAGGGTTATGTGCTTTCTCTGGGACTGTAAGGTTTTTTTTGCTGAGGGAAAGAGCCAGCTTTTCATGGGCCGTGTGTGGGCTTTGGCAAGGACAGACAATGCAGTCTGTCAGTAAGCCATTTTGGGTGCTTCAGGTTTGTAAGCTTGTCTTTTTGTTTTTCAGGCGGATATTTGGAGCATGGGTGTCCTGCTGTATGCTCTGCTGTGGGGGTTTTTCCTTTGGATGATGACAATACGATGGCACTCTACAGGAGGATAACATTGGGTATCAGTGGTGCTAGAATACACTGAGAAGGGAAATAGCTGAGCTTGACAAGAGGCCTTGCTGTTCGGATGGCAGAACATGCTGAGCTGTGGGTAGAAAGGCCTGTCTGTACACTGAAACTTGGTCCATTTGTGAGCAGGACTTTGCCCATCTCTGCAGGGCAGCATAAAACTCTTTGTGTTCATCCTTATGCCAAGAAGCAGAATGCGGCACATGGCAAATGATCCAACTGCTTCAGGTGTTCGTTTCCTTAGAGTTGTGAATAGTTTTGGACTGAGAGTTTGCAAGCAGAATGGAGCTCTTAGAGCTGTCAGAGATCATTTCTGCACTGTTCAGCTCTACCTGCCTAACATACACAGGATCTCAGAGCTGCATTGCTTGAATTGGTGGAACTTGTGTAAGTGAACGGGGATGAGCAAGTTTTAGAACTTAGTCAGACTGCAGTAAAAATGTGGATAATCTCACGGGTATTAAGATACAGGCTTGCTATTTCTGCACCGAATTTGCTTTTATTTTACGTGGCTGTGATCTGAAGGTTGCTTGAAACGCAGGCACCTAGGCACTGTTGTGTCACTGAATTTCACACATTATAGACCCTGAAATGTCCTGGAATCTAAAACTCTGACTTGTTTTAAGCCCGCTGCTTGAATCTAATCAGGGTCATCGTGTCTGTGTGCAGTGTTTCTTTCCCTGTGATGCTCCACATCATTTCATTTTGGGAATACTGAAGGAAATCGACTATGTGCCATAACTGTGGTCAGAACAAAGTATGTCTGGTGTGATCTCATGCATTTTGTAGCTCTTGTGAGCAGTTTGCCTTCCAGCATTGCCCTCAGCCAAGCACATCTTCATTTCACCATTGTATTTATTCAAGTGATTCTTAAGGCTGATTTCTCATGTGTCTGTTCCTACGTTTGGAAAGTAAAGAGACGTCAGTATCACCCAAATAGTTGTTCAAGGTTCATTCTAAATCCTCTTTTATTTTAGTTGTTTTATTTTCATTAAACTGTTTTATTGCAGAGAGGAAGATACGCTGTTCCCAAATGGCTTTCACCTCGCAGTACCCTGCTAGTTCACCAGCTGCTACAGGAAAAAGAGCCGCTTCTATTCAGATGGATCTACAAGATGCTGTTGCAGGAGCTCAAAACACTGGTGGAGTACCTGGAAATTATTCAGTGTTTAAACAAGTTAAATTGTTCCATGCCATGAAGAAAAGGTGAGCGTTGCCTTGTGCTGAAAATTCTCAAATAAAAACATGGTACCAGTTACAGGTAATAGAAATAATTACTATTTTAGTAATTAAACAGTCTTCAAGCAGCTTGCGCTTGGATGTTCTTAATTGTGCTGTAGAACTAAAACCGATCTGTAAACCAAAGATGTCTCATAAAGAAAGCTGAACACACTCAGTATGCATTTGAGCTATATCTAGGCAGTCTCATAAACACAAAATGCTCGTGGAACGTTTGCTGTAACCACAGGTTCTGTAACTGCTCTTCCCAGCTCAGGTGTTTGACCTTCCTTTTGGTGATGAAATACTGCTGGTCTCTATTTGTGCTTCTAGGCACCTCGAAGCTCTCAGGAAGAGAAGAATTGTCTCCGGTTCTTTTCAATGCTGTAAGTAACAGCTCGAGTGTTTCTGCCCACTAGGTGGACCCAAAGAAGCGGACTGCAGTTAAACAACTGTTAAGTCACCCTTGTCTCGTGCAAGGTCCTTCTGATGCTGTTCACTGGTTCAGTAAGTGCACGCGTGGGGAGATTGTTGCTGCAGATACTGGGAAGTTGCCGTGTATTTGCAGGCAATGGCTGCCGTTGGTCACTGGGTGGCGCTGTGTCTCTGCAGAACTTCTGCTCTAGTAAAACGTCTCATCTGCTGACAGGTTTTGTACTTGAATTCAGAGCTCAGAACCTGTTGCCACAGAGGGACTAGTTGCTGAAGTTGGATGGCTCTTTCTGTTTGCTCCTTGTAATAGGTAGCCATAACACTAACTGTTTAAAAAAGCATCTGAAATCATGGCTAATTACTGACTGCTGCATAGCAGAACACTATCACGGTGAGATTGGGCTGTGAGATGACTTGAAAGCTGCTTCCTCAGTATAGGTCTTCTTCTTGCAGCTGGGACGCCTCCATGAAGACTGTGCAACAGAGCTTTCTGTGCTTCACAACAGGAGAAGAGAGAGTCTATCAGCATTAACATCAGAGGTAATAAACGTTCACAGTTATTCTTTTTTTCTCCTTTCATTGTGTTTTCTCAGCCATTCTATGTTATTTATATGGTCTGTTCTACCATACTAAAATCCTTATGGATCTCTGGAAGTCCAGGCAAACTCAAAACAGAAACTTATGGAGAAACAACAGATGTCACATGCTGGCTTAACTCACATTAGTGAAATGGTTCACTAAGAGGTGGAAAATATCAACACGTGGCTCAGACAGCCAAGCAAGTTCGGGGAATTACAGTTCACAAATGCTTAAAGAAATAAATTCATTCCTGTAACTTTTGGAAATAAATGAGGAAAGCTGAACTGAGTGCTTCTGGAGATGCTGTACTAATGTTAACAATGGCATTCCAGGCTGTAGAAGAGATTTAAAACATGATGGGTACTCTGGCTTTACCCTGAATCTGAAAATTGTCTCTTGGAACTGTCTTTCTATTAACGAGAAAGTGGTAGAATTTGAAGGATTGCTAAGATTTCCGTATAACTTTAGTAAGAATAGACATAAAATATAATAATAATAATATAATATAATATAATAATAATATAATATAAAAATGTAAGTTTTATCTAGGAGAGATCATTTGTGGAGTCACTGTTACTTCTTTTTAGGTACAGGGAATAAAGAGAACAATCTACCTACAAGGGGAAAAAGTGCTTCTGTTCAAGTCTGTGATATTTTCACAATCTTAATTCAGAGGACTTCTCATGCCTTGTAAGTAATTCAAGCCTATTATACTACACTGAGTCTGTCAAGCATTGTACCCACGGTTCTCATAGTAGTCAAAATATCCAAATCCACCTTCTTCCGGTTTAAAGCCATTTCCCCTCATTCTGTTGCTACCTGCCCCATCCCTCTCAGCCTGTCCACATAGTAGAGGTGCTTTCAGCCCTCTCTGATCACCTTCATGGCCCTCCTCTAGACCTGCTTGAGCAACTCCAAGTCCTCCTTGTGTTGAGGGCTCCAGAACTGCATGCAGTACTCCAGATGGGGTTTCAATGAGTGTGGAGGGGCAGCACCACCTCCCTCGACCTGCTGGTCATGCTTCTACGCTTTAAGGCTTATGCTGTAAGGTCCTATATGCTTTAAGGTTTAGATTAGCTCTAAATGTTTGGGTACCTTACTTGTTCTGTTTGGCTTAGCAAGGAAGGTCTTCTTCTGAAGCATCCTCAGTCTTCGTCTGGGCAGCATCCTTAGAAATTACATGGACGTTACGTGAGTGGGTGCTCCAAGGGGGGAAGAACTCACCTTTCTGATCTGTTTCCTTTTAGGACGCAGTCCTGGAGAGGATTTGCTTTACTTGTTTCCTGGAGACCTGGATTCTCAGATGGCTTTGACTGCAGCAATTTCTGATGTTCAAACTCTATTTTTCAGGTTTTGTTAACTTACTGCTATGCATTTTGTTTGCCTTTCACAAATGGAACTTTGCAAAATAAAGCACGGGTACTCAAATGAAGTGCTGCTGCGCCTCCTGTGCTGGAAGACTAATGACCTATGTAACTTCTTTGCAAAGTATAAGTGCAGCGTGCATTGCAAGATGTATTAACTGCAGCATGAGAAAAATCAGTCCTGTCTAATTCTCATTTAGGAGATAGGAAAGCCTAATCCAAAAGACAAACAAACCCCAGAACCCGGAGACTTAATATCCAAAAGGTGAACAGGTAGGATTAGGGTCACCCTAGGAAGTAGCAAGTGCTGCAGGTTGGTTTGCTTAGCTCTGAACCACAGAGAGGCACCACAATGTGAAGGGCAAACGGAATGAAAACACATGCACAGGCGCTCCGCATACAAAGCGTTTTGGTTGCCCAGGACTTTGTCAAGGAAGCCCTTCTTGCCCCTTAGCCCCAGGAGTCTGACTGCATCACCCCTGTGATGGACTGAACAGCGACTGCAGTCACACACCTGAGAAAAACCCTGATCTCAGTCCCTCACAAGAGCACTTAGAGCTGCTGTCCTGTGAAAGTCCATCCCTGTCCAACTCTGTCACAGCACTCTGTGTTACTGTGTGTCTGAGCGGCAGCTGGCCCACCTTCCAGCACTGCACAAGATGTCACTGTCCCCCCTTATTCAGTCAGCCTGTTTCCTCTAAGCACACTTGGCTTCTTCTCACACTACTGGCAGTAAATATTCACCTCAAAATAGGACAAAATAGGTTTTGAACACAGGCAGAAATGGCTCCACGCAGGATTGAACCTGTCAGTTGCGCTGTATCTTTGTGGCCCCTTCATTAATTAATGCCCAGAACGCAAGCGAATGGACACACTTTCCTCCTGTAAAGCTGCCTCTGCACCAGTCGGGTCTATAAAAGTCTGCTCTTAGTGCGAGGGCTCCTAGGAACTCAAAGCAGGACCGAGAAGTGGAAGTTACAGACTGATGCTGAGATCCTAATGAGCGCAGTGAATTATTGCTGCCCAACCAAAGCAGCCCTAAGAGCCAATCCTTAGAGTACCGTGCACATGATGAAGGACAACCTGTCTGGCTGTCCTGACATCCAGAAGGGCCAACAGCAAACAGACGGCCAGACCTTCATCACACACTGCCACGCACTCTCGTGTTTGCACTGTTACTCCCTGCACGTGATTCTTGTCTCCGACTGCTGAACACCTCACAGCCCTTCGTGCCTGTAAATGCGCTCCCACCGCACACAGGTGGGCTCGTGGAACAGAGCCACCTTCCCTGCCTTGAATCTCATTGCAAACTGCTGCCCAAATACACGGCAGCTAAAAATGGAAGTGAAAATAAACTGTTCTACAGAGAGTTATTTGGATTTTGAGATTTAAAGGTGCTCACACCAACGCAAATTCACCGACAGCTTAGCAGAGTAAATGCATTTATTCAGCTGCTGCTTTTTTGCTTGTTTGTTTGCAGATGCAAACACATGCGCACGAGTGACATGTTATTCCACATGTTTACATACGTGTACCTAAACACACCCATATAATCAACCGTGGCACGTATATATATGCATACAGGAGTCCCAGAGCAGTTTCTGTAACCCGAAGTTTATATTTAAATGAAATATCCACAAGAGATACACCGATCTGAATGGATACACTCGTCTGTTTCCTAATGCTTACAGTAAGACAGCACGCACACACTTCAAGTTACATGTGTCGGGCAGAACAAAAGCTCCCAGATTTCCCAACAGGAGCTGGTGGTGGTGGATTACCCCCCACAGCCCCTAAATGCAGGCAGGGCCACCAACCTCCACTTTAATACCAGCCCAGGCTGCCCAGGGCCCCATCCAACCTGGCCTTGAACTCCTCCAGGGATGGACGGGGCATCCACTGCATCTCTGGGCAGCGTGGTTGACAGAGGTCTCCTAATACAACAACCTGCAATAGCAGTAGTTTTTCCTGCGTACTTTTCCTTATTGACAAAGTTTTCAATGTCCATTCATAAGCACTGCTCAACATTCTCAAAGTCCACGAAGTGTTTCAAAATTCGGTACGTAACTCCATGAGAACATTTGCAAATAAATTATTACCCAGCCCCAAGGTGAAGACGGGTTTCTGCAGAGCATCATACAATCTCAAATTCCTCTTTCTTAACAAGTTCTTTCGCAAAATTAATTGCTGTTATTAATTACCAGGAGAAATAGTTGGATTACTTACATCTACCTGCTCATTTTTGTGCAGTAACATTACTTGACTTCTCAGTGGCCACCTATAAGAACTCAAAAGAACTTTCCTATTTCAACAAGACAATTCTCCTACAAGGAAACAAACTAAAATGTAAAGCTGCACCAAAATTTTACGGTGAGTTTCAGCACAAGCAGACCTGAAACACGAGGAAAATGGTTCAAATACAACTGCCTCCAAGTAGCAAATCCTTCAAGCAAGCTCACTTTGGTTAGATTCAGTTGTTTGCGCTGCTCTGAATAAGTGCAACAAAGGACATCCCTGCAGACACGCACACCTACGTGCAGAAAGAAGCAGCAGCAGCATCTGACCCCTTTGTTTTCAATGCAGAATTTGTCCTGGTTCCAGCTGAGACAACGCTGACAGCACAAACGTGGTTCTTGCTGAGAGATGTTTGCAGTCCCAGGGCTCAGTCGGGAAGCGCCACCACACGGGATGGAGCCGGGACAGCTGGTCTGGACGAAGCAAGGGCTTTATTCCACACCACACGACATGATGCAGAAGGCTGTAAAGATGTGGGCAGGGGCTGCTGCTTGCAGTTGGCAGGGCATCAGTTGGCACGCAGTGAAACCTTGAGTTGCTAGCAGGGCATCAGTCAGCAGGCAGCTGTATTGTTAGCTGGGTGTTGAGCGATAAGTAGTTGCGCTGTAGAGATGGTGATGTTATCGCATGTTTGTCTTCGTTCTTCTTTTCTGTCTTAGAAAACAGTTTTTATCTCAACCCACAACTTCTGTTCTCCTTCATCCCGCTTTGTGTGGTGCTGAGCTTCCTGCTGGGTTGAATCGCAACAGAAGGAAACTGGCATTTATACTGAGAAACGTCAACCTCTTCCTCTCACTCCAATGGGACGGTTCCAAAGATTATCGTTGTATAAATGAAATGTTATCCAGGCTTTTCCTCTATACATTTTAAAGGAGCTAAAGTCATTGGGATTTTCAGGCTTTTTATTTAGTTGCACTAAGATCCCACCATCTTTATAAAGCCAATTCTCTGTTCTGGGTCATCTACTTCCATGAAGATGTCACTGAAAAAACACTCTGAGCTTTTGGTTGGCTCCTCTTCCTTCTCCTTCTCCTTCTCCTTCTCCTTTCCTCTTCTTCTTAAACATTTGTTAGTACTGAGGTCTTAGATGGATGCTCCAAACCAGAAGTGGATGCTCAGTGAATATGATCAGCACGTTCCTTCACTGAATTACTCACCTCTCTCTTTACATGCCTCTCTGAGGATGGCATAGCAGCAGGCTAGGAAATATCCAAATGTTATTTACAGAACCCATGAAACAGTGGTGATTGCAGTGTGTCCAGCAAGTGTTAAAATACTCCATCAATGCAGCCTTCCAGAGGGTTTATTACAGCCTTCCTAATGGTGTGAGCTGAGCACACTGCTGCTTTATGCTGTAGTCATAAATAAAAATAAAGCACACCTGCCTTTTGCTGTAGTCCTGAGATATTTCTCTGCTTGCCTTTCACTCCAGGAATTTTAACAAGTCATTTAACTATGCTCTTTTTTACAACTCCTCTTCTCTTAGTCCCATGTTCTGTGGATTCTGATAGACCCAAGTGCTGCAAATCAGCTTCATGCTGATATAAGCCTGACATGCCCAACTCACAGAAAGCCAGAGACTTATACAGTAAACTGTTTACACAAAGACAAGTCACCTTTTGTGTATGATATTTCTGTTTACCCTCTGTATATCCATCTAAACGCTCTACGATTTCTTTCAAGAACTTCTTACCATTCATTGTAATATCATTTCTGCCACCAACCTTTGGTCAGTTTCTCTCATGTGCTATTTGATACTCTAGGCTAACGTTGGATAGGTTTTGGCAACTGATTCAAAAGATGATCAGAATCAATTTAACCCTGCTGATAGTTGTACAGAGATGGCTTGTGCACAGCTGATTTAATTTTTTGTTGAAGCCAACACAAAATCTGCATCTTTTAGGATGTGTTCTTCTTATCCTATAGAGTGTGATTCTAGTTACCTAGTCACTACGTATCGATTACACGTTAATGTAATGATGGTGCATCTTGCCGTGTGCTGATGAGCTGATGGACGCTATCGAGGCTACGGACAGAAGACTTTGACTATTGTTCACCATACAGAGAAGATGCATCATGCCTAAGAAGAATGAAGAGGGATGGAAAACATCACGGACGAGAACTGCTTCTCGAATGGTTCCTGACAGCAAGAGGACTATCTAATCACTTGCTCCATCCAGTTGTGGTGCTGCTTTTCTTAACACGGTTGTGCCTTATGCTACTGACTATATTATATAGAGTTTGTTAAGGTTTATATAGAGTAACATATAATATTAGTTATGTTTAGAGTATATTTTAAGGTTATACATAATATATTAAGGTTTAGCAAATAAGACGGATAATTCAAATGGGCTTCTTTAAGTATTTCTATTAGTGTATAGAATACTGTAGACTTTGCAAAAGACTATATTTGGGATTTTAGTGGTTACACCGTAAGGGGGCAGATTGTTGTATTTGGGGAGGGGGAGATGTTGTAGATGCTAACGAGGCTGAACCTTGTAGTATTTGGAGGAGGGGAGATGTTGTAGGCATGTAGGCAGTAGCGGCGCTTTTCGGGATGTGTCGCGGTAGTAGCCCCTCCTCTTCCGTCCCCTACCTTGTGATGTACCTTGGGCGCGCATTTCAAACGTGCACCCTAGGGGGTGTAGACGAAGTAATTAAGGTATATAAGGTGTTGATTACTCCTAATAAACGCCACTTTTGCCACCTTCCTTGATGAGTCACGGTGGTCTTCTTGGCCCTAGAGGAGGTTTTGCTAGAACCTGGGCAAGGGGGGTTCTGAACTATGATTGCACACGGCAACATTTTGGTTCCTTCTGGGAAAAGACGCGGTTCATCTAATTTACTGTACTGCGCTGTTGGCTGCTGTGAGCACCATTTTAAATCAGTTTGTTAAGGAGAGCTCATCTTGCTCCATTTTCCTGCCATGAATTGAAGGAGCTCACTTACTTACGTAATTTTGTATGCAGAACTGAGAGAGAGACATCAAAGCCGTTAAAATAACATACCCTGAAATTACTACCGATGATGCTATGGAAAAAGAAACTGCACAACTCATCCTAATAGAGAGGACTTCTCATTTGTTTTCTTCTTTAAGGTGCGGAACGTGTCATTACGCTGAAAATGGATATTCCTGGACCCATGCCACCTCTTATTCAGGAAGTGTTGGAGAACTCTGAAGGACACGAACCACTGACACCAACCTCCAATGGAAACACTGCAGAACACAGCCCAAGTATCTCACCTAGCTCGGTGGATAACAGCAGTGTCAGTCAATCCCCTATGGTGCAATAAGACATTTTCCAGCTACTTCAGACATTCCTAACACCTTATGTACAGGGATGAAAAGCAAGAAAAAACATTTTTACTGCTGCTTACTTTCTGGACTTAATATATATTTATATATGTATATATATCTACATACATATCTATATATGTATATATATAGATAGATAAAAACTCAACAAGGACCAAGACATTTTCATATGTATCGATATATACTCCTTGCTGTTTAAACTCTTTAAAATAGAAAATGCAAACTTTTGAAACTCTAAATCAGCCATTTCATGCAAAAAAAGAAAAAAAAAGAAAAAAGAAAAAAAAAGAAAAGAGAAAATAAAACTAGCTAAGCTTCTGTTTTCTGAACATTCAAGACTGCATGGTGACAAGACAGATCTCAGACTTTCAATTCTGGTTGCATTTCTGATGACTTTGTACATACAGATGTATGGCTGCACTTTCTGTACTGGATGTTTGGTGCTTTCCTTTTGTCTCTCATACCTAAAACAATCAAGACACCAACCAGATGAAACGGACCTACTGCACACATCCATAAAAGCAAATTCCAAGGACCGTCTGATTAGTTAATATGAAAACTACTCTTTGATGCCCTCAGTTTGCATCTCCTTCCTTGTAAAAAGTACACGAAAATCCCTGCACTCGCAGAAAAGACATCGGTGTCAGCATTAACTGCCAGATCAGTTATTCAGATGTCATTGGTTCCACTGTTAACGTCACTTTAAAATTGAAAAAGTGGTTTATTACCTGGCTGGTGACCTACCTACACCATTAACTACTGCATTGCTACAGTAATGATAGCCTCCAAGGCAGAAACACTTCTCAGTGTTACCATGTTTTTGTTTACTTATTCACAAGCCATTAGGGAAACTTCATGGGATGACAACCAGCCGACTCATGTACAGCTTTCGAATGGGTGAGTCCAGGGTATTTCCTTAAGAGTCGACCACCAGGAACGAGCTGGGCTACGCGGCCTTCCAGGTGCTAGGGAAGTACAGACAGGACTTCCAGAAACACAAGGAGAGAATCTGCCTTCTTGGCCTTGTTAAATCACCGTGAAGCAGAGTGAAAACTGTGGTAGAATGGTTAACAGATTTAAAGTGTCAGTTTCTTAGGTTTCATTTAAAGCACTAGTGGATTTTTTTATTTTTTTTATTTATATATATTTATTTTATTATATATATTATTTTTATTTTTATTTATTTATTTTAAAAAAGCACCCGTGTAGCAGTCGGTCCCTCTTTGTGCTCTTTGGGCACTTAATTAAACATATCAAAATCATCATCTTCATCGGACTCTGCAAAATATTTCACTTCTTTGCTAGCCCGACCTGTCCGGGGCTTCGGGGCAGTTTCGGAGGCAAAGCCTGACTGGAAGATTTCCACATCAGAATCCTGGTCGAAAGCGGCCTTCTTGGATTTCTCTGGAAAACAAAAGACAAATCCTTTGTGAAGCTCTGTGCGTTTTGCATCGTGACATTCAGTCCTGAAGCAACTCTTATCTAACAGATCTAACATAATCACAGCTACACCCCGGTTACTACATCAGCACCCCGCCATAAGAATCTTTTACTGAAGTGAAAAGTGGAAAGGACCACTGAGAGGACTGACCTTGCACGGTGTTGATTCAGGTGCCTTCTTCCCAGGGTTGTAATCACCTTCATTTTCTGAGCCAGATGGTTTCCTTGTCTTTGCCCCCCTCCCGTTTCCTAGGTGAGAGAACATAATTTCAATAAAACATCAGAGTTCAGCACGCTGGAAAAAACAGCAGTGATATTGTTACATCTCATCATGTCTGTGTGTAAAGTTGAAATTCAGTTTACAGCTCAAGCTTCTTCTCAATAGGCAGAAAATACAACATAACAGTTGATTTTCTTAGTTTTATCTCTCTCTTTCAGACTTCTTCTGGAGTTACCATTCTCTCTACCAATTCACACTGTCAGTTCAAGAC